>NW_015537995.1:0-7095 GCF_001515605.1 Sinocyclocheilus anshuiensis
GCCAACCGCCATTAAACACAAAAGAAGAAGAAGAAGAAGAAGCAGTACAGGAGGAATGCACGTGTGTTTCCGCACATGTGTAGATTTTATTACAGTTGAAATATTTTCGTATTGTATTGATCGACACAACGCTGATGATGTCTGTGTCTGTAAACAAGAAAACAAACGGCGGAGATGCTGTTTCAGAGGCAGAAGCTCTCGATAACGAAGAGGACTCTCCTATTGTGAGCCGCACACGGAGTGGTCGCAGACTGCAGACACCCGCGGCCAAAACCCCCATCCGCCGGACCAGAAAGTCTGTTGTGCGAGAAGATCCGGCAGAAAGCACCGAGTCTCGGCAGGAATCCCCACCCGATGAGTGTACAGCAGATACTCAAGGCGATCAGTGCAGTCCAGAGACAGAACTAGTGTGTCCAGAGGTGTCTACATCAGCAGCTGTCAGTCAAGAGTCAGTGCCGGACACTGCAGGTTTGACAGGGTCAGATCAGACCAGTGAGAAGGAAAATGTGGTAAATAATACAGAGACTGAATCCACTGGTCCCACTGACCCTAAGAAAAGGGCAAAAAAAAGGACTCGCTCAGAATCCAGTGAGAAGAAAAGTAAGATGGTACCTCTTGGGAAACCTAAATCTGGAAGAGTATGGAAAGACAGAAATAAGCAAAGGTGATTAACACTAAAAAGTTTCTTATTACTGTCCTGATAGCACTCGGCTTGTTTAATTTTGGAGTTTTTGTGTCTGTGTTTGCTTTCACGTTCTTGCATGTCTATCAATCCATAATAATATTTAGATACATACACTTTTTCTTTAAGTTTTCTAACCCGTTTTGTTTTGTGGCTTATTTTTGTAGTCTACTCTATTTGTCTGTTTACTAATACTAGTCCATTTGTGTTTCTTCTGTCTGGTATCTATGTGACGTGTTCAGCGCTGGCTTTGTTTTGTAGGTTCTCCGCTCTGTTGAGAGACAAACCTCTGCGTACATCATGGGAAAAGAAGATGGAGGCCAAGAGAGAGAAGCAGCTGGTGAAGCAGTACCACCAACAGCTGAAAGATGAGCAGGCCAGAGAGAAAGAGGCAGGTTTATGCACCAAAACTTTGTCTTTTTATTTTTATTGCATTGTGTCCAACACCCATACGACTTACATGGATAAGTTACAAGTCTTCTATGCTCACCAAGGCTGTGTTTATTTCGCTTTTGATTAATGTAATGCTTCCTTGCTCAATAAAAGTGTCCATTTCTGAGAAACCTGGTGATGGTGACATTGTGATCCGTGGACAATATCATGACGTTTTGAAGTTAAAAGCTTAAATTAAAGTCAACATTGGTCATATGTGCTTTTTCTGCATCTAAATTTGCAGGAGAAAAAGAGGAGGAGAGCAGAAAACCTGAGAAGACGAGCAGAAAATGAAAGAAAAGCAGAGATTGTGCAAGTGGTAAATGCAGAATGTCAATTTGCACCAAAAAAATCAGTTGTTACTAACACTTTTTATCTGTCGAATTCTTCTTTGTTTGTTTTTGTTAAATAACTCATTACTGCTTTGCCCTTTCAGATTAAGAATACAACTAAGATCAAGAGAATGAAGAAGAAACAGCTGAGGAAGATTGAGAAAAGAGACACGCTCTCGATGGTGCAGAAAACACCACCTAGTGTCAAGAAGGGCGCAGGGAAAACAAACAGCAGCTTGTAGAGAGTTTCAGTGCAGTGATGCGAGAGAATCTCATCAGATCTTAGCATGCTATTGTTGATGTATGATACGTATGTGTGTAGTGCCTGTTGGATGGACTGACATGTGAACCTCACAATGGAAAATACTAGGGACGTGTAATAATGTTGGATTGGTGACTCTAAGTAGGGTTGTGAATCTGCTTTAAGTCTCTGGGTTTGATGTAATATGTTTACAACAAATTAAAAATCAAATATGTTTTGAACTCATGGATAATGTCACCGGTCATGTTTTTTTTATGTGATTGTCACATTAAAAAACAATTTAAGTAAATATCTTTATAGATAAATCAGTCAATTCTCCGTGCTTCATGCATGTAAAATTATTTTCTTTTTGTTGCTGTTTTGTATGAAGAGGTTTCATTTTCAGTATTACCTTGGGACTTTCCACTCTGTTTCCGCGGTTAGATATGGTGATGTGGTAATATTTATCTAGCTGAGAAGCTTATACACTTTCAGTATCTTAGGTACTTTTTACATGGTGAGCTGGAGTGATCTGTACTTTTCAGTCCAAAACAATACTATAAAAACTACAGCCCTAGAAGGCAAAAACATAATGTTCAGAAGTGGTGATTTAAAGTTGTACTCCTAAAATAAAATGAAATAATAAAGAAACAAATGAGAGAAATAAAACATCATGACTTGTCAGGGTTTGTTTTTGGGTAACCATTTCTGTCAAGATAGCCACCCATATTGAATGTTTTTCATAGTTTGTAAATCTCCAGTGGCCTGAGGTGAACCAAGCAGAAAGACGTAACCAAGTTATATGAGGTGATTGTAGGGGGTGGAGTCTGTCGCCAAACAAAGGAGAAGGTACTTTCAGTATTTATTTGATCTATAAAAGCAAACCGAGCGTGATAAACACCAAGAGAAACAGAGGACCAGAAAGATATCCTGTGTAAGACAGCATGGCTACGATTGTTCAGGAAGCATTGGTAAGATTGTTTGAAATGCATTTTAAAGCAGACAATCATTGAACATAATATGCCAACATTTTGCATAAGACTTAACAAGAAAGTGTTGTAACTGTCACTCGTGTCCAGCCTTATGTTTGTTTTATTGTCACAAATATCTTGGTTCTCTTTCAGGCTCAATACTTTCTGTTTCAGCCTGAAGCATGTGGACCCAGGCAATGTGTTAAAGGAGACCCCAAAGACACTGTGCCTGTTCCTTTCCATGAGCCGCTGGAAAACACCACCCACGCCGTTCTCCAGGTTCAAGGGCCAGTTTCACCAGGACCTAAACGCTTTCCTGTGAATATCTTCAATGGCTCTAATGGCATGAAGATTCCTGTGATTGTGAGGAGCACCGATACCATCGAGAAACTGCAGCAGGAGGTTTTGAAACTCAGCCCTGACCTCGGAGCAAGCCTGAATCTGGTCTACAATGGCAAACCGGTTCAGCTGTACCAGACACTGTCTGAGCTGCAGGTGAAGCCGGGAGCCACGTTCATCACCTACCAGAAATGCCGTGGAGGTTAACAAGGACATTGTCCTTGTATTTTGTCATTACGCTCAATGGTAAATCATCCTGTATCGTAATGTGCCTTAGATACAAACTTATGCTTGTTACATCTTCTATTAGGCCTACCGTTAACTAGTTAGATGTATCAGGATGCACATAACTTGATTTAGTTATCAGTAATGCAACAAGCCCTGTTGAATGAAAATGAAAGTGAAACAAAAAAGATATTTTATTTGCAAGAAAACATGATTAGAAATTTTATTTCGCTTAAATAAGTGTTTTATTTAACCTGATGGAACAAAGATGTATTTTTAAGTTTGTTTGTGTTTTGTATTCTTCAAGAATTGATGAGGAAGATTTTAAAATGTCAATATGTTTCTTTTAAATGCACTGTATGTAAATTTGATTCTGTTTCAATGAAAATAAATACAAGAATCTGAAACAAATAAATTCTATTTTGCATTGCTTTCTAATTCAATACCATTTTAATATGCTATTTAAAATGATAGCTATGATACGATTTGATATTCAACACTTGAAAAGTTGCAATGAAAAATACAAATGAATTTCAGAATTTCTTCATAGAATTGAGCTGCTCTAATGACAGCAGCACTGGAGCTACATGAACAAATCCTGATATTGTTCTCCGTCTTGATCTTGGATATTCTAAAGAATATCATGAGCTTCAATGGAAGCAAGAACATCTGACCGTCTGTACAAAGAGTACAGACATGTTAGTGTCCCAAAGAAATAGAGCAGAATCTTAAATATTTCTTCATTTTTCACCATTTACATTTTGAAGGTGGTTTTAACACTCAGTTAAATTCAACAGGCCTGTTATGATCTAGGTTTTCTCATTATGAGTTTATTAACAGTACAATTATTTTTGACACATACAATGTCTTATACTAAAGGCTGGCAAGTAGTCTATGCAATTACAATTTCCCCTTAACTTCCCTGTGGTTAGCAGGGTCATGGACTGCCTTGCACAAAAGTAAAATAACAATCTCAGGAAAACTAAGTTCTTCTATCATCTATATATAGGTTTGATTCTTTGACTTAAAACTCGATGTAGAACCCTAATCATGTAACCATCACCACATATGGCACATAAAAACAACTACCACTGCTTAAAATGAAAACGAAATAAAACACTATGAAACTAATTGTTTTGGACTGCAACTAAAGTACGGTGATTCCCGTTTTTTGTGTTGTGTCAAATCTGATTCTTGCCGTCACACTGTTGTGGTGGTTACGCAGCAGTGTGCTGTTCCTGTAAATGGATGTTTGATGAAAATCAACCTAGCAGGGTTGGGATGGGCATGTTTACTTTTACAACAACGCATGGAAAGTCAGGTACATTCCCCAAGATGACAATAAATTAATTTATCAGCAATGAGAGAACATCATTTCTGGATTGTCGATGGTTGGCAGCTCAAACCAGCATGGCTACAGACATTCAAGCAGCACCGGTAAGATTATTTCAAATACATTTCATAAGAACAGTACATTTTTAACATGATAGTGTTATGTATGGTCTTATGAAAATGCTGTCACTTGTGTTTTGTTTTGTTGTCATAAGGTGCCATGCTTGCATTCTCTGAATATCTTGATTCTCTTTCAGGCTCCAATACTTCTTCAGCCTGAAGCATGTGGACCCAAGCAGTGTGTCAAAGGAGATCCCAAACATCCCAAAGGAGACCCTGTTCCCCTCCCTGAACCGTTAGAAAAGACCACCCACGCCGTTCTCCAGGTTCAAAGGCCAGTTTCACCAGGACCTAAACGCTTTTCTGTGAATGTCTTAAATGGTTCTGACGGCATGAAGATTTCTGTGACCGTGAGGAGCATTGACACGATCGGGAAACTGCAGCAGAAGGTCCTGAAGCTCAGACCAGAACTAGGATGTGGGAATCTGGCCTATAATGGTAAACCTGTTCAGCCACACAAGAAGCTGTCTGAGCTCCAGGTGAAGCCCGGAGCCATGTTTGTCACCTACCAGAAATGTCACGGAGGCTAAGAGACTTTTCTTGTATATGTTTTTGTATTTGCTTGTATTTGTGCATTTAATACTCTGGGGCTGTAAATTTACATAAAACTGTGCTTTTATTATATTATCAATATGTTATGATGTGCTATCTTACATTTCCTTTAGCTCATATGATGCATCATATAGCCTATCATCAAAGATATGGAACCATTGTACTGAATTTTTTTTAATCTAATGCCTAAATTATTAGATTGTGTTTGTGCATAATTTATACATTTCTATATAAAAACAAACATTTGAATTAAAAATGGACCAGATATTGAAGGAAAATCAGTTAAAAGTATATAAAAAGACATAATATTATATAATTTGTAATTGTAATTTTATTGTTTTAATAAGTTTACTATACACATGTGAAAAAATGAGAAATGTATGCACAGCCATGCTAAATATCACATTGTTACTGTACAAGATATTTGCAGTTTACATGTTTAGTAACAAAGCTGTGTAAAATGCTTTTTTTGTATTGTTTCCAAAACAAAACAACAACAACACAAGCCCAGTGCATGCAAGCGAAAATAAAAGCAATCAAATAAAACCGAAAGCAATTGTGTGAGTTGTGATAATGCATGAGCAGACCGTTCTGTTTAAGCTGTCATTGAACTTGACTGACTTTAAAAAGAATGATAATTTAAAAGATTAAAATATTATACTTTGTATTGTCTTGTGTTCTGTATAAAAATGGAGCAGGAAGGGTTGTGAAGCCAGAACACATGGAGGTTGTAGTCTATATTGACAACAAAACAGTTTCACTTTCAGTCTGCAAGTTTATCGTCCACAATTTCTACATAATGTGACAAATACCAATAACTACGAAAAGCACAACAAGATGGCTAAACTACTAACTATTGTCAACTTTAATAGTAGCCTACAGTATCACCTGAATAAGTTTGATCCTTTGACTTGTGACTAATGTAGATCCTTAATCACTGTGGATCAAATATACTAGAAATAAAACTAGTTTGTTTCGAATTGTAAGACAAAGTACAGTGATTTCCAGGAATCTGTCACAGGTGTGTTTCTCATAACGGGCCGGTCCAGTCACGTGAACACATTTGGTTAGTTCAGTGGCAGTGCTGAGCTCTTCTTGTAAATCATATGTTTGATGAGAATCTGGAGTGCTGCATGTGTGTATTAATGCCATAACAGAAGAAGGGTAGATAGGTGAATTCCCAAACAAAGTTTCTCTTTCACTTTATAATTTTCAGGTACATTTTTAGGTCGTAGGGCTAGCATTATAATTTGTGGGTTGTAGCATAGCAGGAAACATATCATGAGAACTGCAATGGTATGAATGTTTGTGTGCCAGACATTCCATTAATCTGACATTTCACAGTTTTGAATGAACGGGACACACCGAATGTAAGCAAACGAATAATGTCATATAGTCAGCAGTTTCAATAACAATAAGGTTTTGAAAACAGCTTTAAAAAGTCTTATAACCACTTACAGAATTGTTAAAAAATGGTCAAGTATGTGATTAGTCTTTGTTAAGAAATGATTCAAACAGTTTAAAATAAATATAGTTCATTATTACTATAGCTAATACAATAACAAGTGTATACAAACATTTTAATGTTTTGTCTAATTATGTTCTGAACATATGTTGCCTTATTTAATTTTAAATGTAAATGACAAGATGCACATGAAGGTCTGGTAAGTCTTATTTTAATAGACATCTCTTCTCCTTTTCCTGCGAATGAAGCTTAATATGCTCTTAGGGCGACCTCTGCAGTTAATGTTTTAAAATTGCACTTTGGACTAAAGTGAGTAAAGACGCCCTCGACCTTAAAGGGGTCATATGATGCTGCTAAAAAGAACATTATTTTGTGTATTTGGTGTAATGAAATGTGTTTATGCG
>NW_015537995.1:7134-22137 GCF_001515605.1 Sinocyclocheilus anshuiensis
ACACATCTGAATATTTGGGTTAAACTGTTGTGGAACAGTGTTGTAAATACAACTTAATCACTGATTTCTAGTCGTGTCCTCTTCTGGAAGACCAAACAAAGTAGTTTCGCTTTCAAAACGAAACACAGCGTCACACACGGCGGCTAGAGTGAGCGGCGGCAGCCTACAGTGAGCAGAGGCCAGGGGCTACAGTGAGCAGAGGCGCGGGCTTGAGAACGGCACGGCCGGCGGATTTGACGAAGGAGGCTTGCGGCAACCACATGTGACGACCCCGGGCTGGACTCCGCTTTGTCCACGGTGAAAGCCGATCCGGTGATCCACAGCGCAAATTTGTTGTATTTCCTCAGCGACCAGCACGGATCAGCTCCAGGCATGACGAAGCAGATATCGTCCTCTTTTGGAAGGCCAAACAAAGTAGTTTCGCTTTCACAACGAATCACACAACGCCTTCACGACATGGCGGCGGCTACAACAATACTACAGCAAGAATAAAAGTTATGCCTTCTTTCTTTGCGTGAACATTTGGGCGGCGTTATGCAAATCTTCCCACATAGTGACGTACGTATGTGGGGGCGTGTTAGAACGAGCCGTTTTAGGTAGGTGTGGCTGACTCTGAACTTTTATAAAGAATATCTCTTTGGATTTGAGACTTTAGTCTTTGCAACTTTACAGATCTTCTTTATGCACCAAGAGCTTGTAACACTCCAAAGAGAAAGGAAAAATTGAAATTGCATCATATGAACCCTTTAAAATAACCCTCGATTATTATTCAGTAATTCTAAGAATAAAGAATATTTTTAAAAATCATAAAAAAAAATTATTATTCGCTAGGCCCTATGTTATTTTTGCTATTGTCACGTCCCTTCCATTTTTAGACATAGTCTAAATTTAGATTTGATGTGTAGGCCTATCTCTCTGTCTCTGTGATTTGACTGCTCTGTCAATAATAGTTTATTCAGTTTGATTAAACTAAACTGTTAAGATGCAATCTTTCTATAAATGTGAAATATTTTAACTTATTGATTAAAATGTTAAATATATAGCCGAATTTATTCAGTATCGCAGTCAGATATATATGAATTCGTACGGAGGACCAACCCTAACCCCGCCCCTAAACAACACCTCACAGAAATCGTACAAAATCGCACCTCATAAAATACAAATTGGTCATGATATATACAGTGCGTTGTAAGTTAGCCTGAGGCTTCTCATGTTGTGCAAAATTACTGTGATTACAGCCCTAGATTAATCAGCAATAGCCCTTTATAGGGTCCCTTGCAAGAAGACCATCATATTTAGTGGTTCTTGTCATCAAAAAGCTCAATGACACGTTCGTGTTAAACAGAAATAAACCACAAGGTGCCTCTCTTTTACTGATACACCTACAAACAGCTGATTAAATAACCCTCAACCTCTGCACAGTCATGCCTGAAGCATACAGTGGCCTAATGAATGTACAAGTAAACCACTTTTATTCTTTGAGTTATGTGGGTATTTCGTCTTATGGCACTTTTAATATTTTTATTTGAACTAACAGTTTAAATGTCATTAAAAACCATCTTGAAACTTTTTTATTAACTATACGCTTACATTAGTGTTCAGTACTTTTCAAACGTCTGTACACATTTTTATCTGCTACAATTTTTCCAAATGCAGACATTCAATCTTAAACTGAAAAGTCATTATATTAATATGAATTAATTAAAGTTTAAAAATGTGATGATCTAAACAGAAACAAACATACATTTCAGTTTACTTATTTCATTTTATAAATTTCAATTTATACATTTGGAATTATTTATTATTTCATAAATTTCATAAAAAAATATCAAAGCAAATGTGAATTCTGATTTGCATGTCACTGTAATTTAGCTTTGCTTGATCGTCTGCATTCAGATATGTAAATACATTTGCAATATATGCTGTATGCAACATTCAGTTTTTTAAAATGTAAAGTTTATTATTTAAAAATGAACTTACATGGCTTAAATCATATTTCTAAAAGCAGTAAACCAGGGGCCGTGTGTACGAGTGATTCTAGCATGAGGAAGAGGGGATCTTAAGCACACAAGTAAAGGAAGTTCCTCTGAATTTCAAAGGGATTTGCCCATAATGCTTCAGGCTCTCTCTTTCTTCACGGTGCATACACCTGCAAAACTACAGTAAATTCTCTCAGGTAATTAAATCAGAGCCACTCCCTGCTCTTACGCAAACTCAAATATGCATTGGTGGTAAACATCACATGATAGAGTAAACAATTGTACATTTCTAAACAGTGTGCGCTCTTCAGACACAGCGCTGCCAATCACAACTGCCATGAACTTGATGTTACATGTCACGAATACATCAGATTCCCCGAGAGTAAATCACTCCAAAACAGAGGCTTGCTTGTCTGTTGAACAGAAAACAGAAAATCCTAAAAAAAAAAAAAAATTACTTAAATTTACCTATACGTATTTGTTCACAATGTGTCCAAATGTTCTCCCAACTCTTCAAATTGAGTCATCTGAACAAACAATTTTACGTTGAACAGTATTGTGCAAGTTCCCAGCATGCACTGCAGCTTGAAAACATTTTGTGGTAATTATTATTAATATATTATCATTGTTTCACATTTTACTGGCTTAATTTATGATGCTGATGCTGTTGTCATTGTCAGTAAGCTGTGAATCAGAGTTCATATTTTTACCAATATTTGTTGATCCTCCCCACATGTTATCATGTTATCTGCATCTCATTGCAACTTCTGAATTTAATACATTTGTCTATCAGCATAAATGGTTGCCTTTACTTTTAAAAGGTATACTAGCCATATTATGCGGTGGGCTTTGAAAATGAAATAAAAACACAAGAAAAAGGGTTACTAAAGACAAGTGGCATTGCTAGAGGCTAAATAAACTTTAGTTGATCTGGCAGATCTTTTAAAATTCAATACACTCCCTTTTATTCATTAGAGGAAATAAAGTTTTTAAGTTGTCTGTTGCTAGTTGAGTTAAGAAGCTGACTGCAATAGGTTGCCTTATTTTTTTTTATTTTTTTTGAGTTAGGTCAATTTTTTTTTTTTCTTCAGTGTCAAGTCAAGTCAAGTCACCTTTATTTATATAGCGCTTTTAACAATACAGATTGTGTCAAAGCAACTGAACAGCATTAATTAGGAAAATAGTGTCAATAATGCAAAATGACAATAGTAAACACTAATTTTTCAGTTAAAGACAGTTCATCATTGAATTCAGTGATGTCAACATCCAGCTCAGTTTAAATAGTATCTTTGCAATCAAGTCAACGGTATCGCTGGAAATGAAGTGTCCCCAACTAAGCAAGCCAGAGGCAATCTAGATTTAAACAGAGAGAGTGTGTCTGAACCCCGAACGTTATCAGGAAGGCTATTCCAGAGTTTGGGAGCCAAATGCGAAAAAGCTCTACCTCCTTTAGTGGACTTTGCTATCCTAGGTACTACCAAAAGTCCAGTGATGGATTGTAGCGTGGTAGAAGACTAGTTAGGTACGCAGGAGCTAAGCCATTAAGGGCCTTATAGGCAAGTAATAATATTTTGTAACTGATACGGAATTTAATAGGTAGCCAGTGCAGAGACTGTAAAATTGGGGTAATATGATCATATTTTCTTGACCTGGTAAGGACTCTAGCCGCTGCAGTGTATAGGATATCTTGAGGTGACCTGGATAATAAGTTCAGAAATCATTCTTTGAATTGTTCTGTTTATTCAATACAAACTTTCTTTAATTGCAGCACAAAATACATCCTAAAACAATTGAATGTTTAATAATAAAAAAAAATTATATAGGCCTATATATATACTAATTACAGTAATTCTTCAAGATTTTCATAGGATATTTGTAAATTGATTAATGAGAAATCAAACCTTTCACTGCTTACACTGTTACCCCTCCCCCTTAACATTACTGTCATGAAGGACTAATTGATATCATGTGAAAACACTTCCCACTGACTAGCCTATAATAAATAAATTATAACAATAAATCCTTTTTTAATGAAATCTTTCACACAATCATTATATGAAACCAATTATATGTTTAAATAAAACAATATGGAAAAATCAACAATTAAACATACATTTCTTTTTTTTCAACAAGGTGGGTAAATCAACAACAGCCTCTTCATACTCTCAACTTTGTCCATAGAAATACATTTTGTAATTACATTTTTTAAGTTTTTAACATTGATAACATCAATGTCAAATAATAATAATAATTTTCAAAGAATTAAAAATATTTTTGTAGCTTTTCTGCACACTCGTTAGACTTAATACTAATGTTTACCCAAGCAAAAAAAAAAAAAAAAAACCTGATTAAAAAAATTAATAAATAAATGTCAATTTTAATCAATTTCAAACAATTAAAAAAGTTCAAAACAATGCAGAGGAGCAGTAAATTACGTTATAGTTTAATGTGTTTTTTAAGGTGTTATGTTGTTAGTTTATTTGGAAACGTTCTCATGAAATCAAATATGGTTGTCATTGGTTGTCATTACAGGTCATATATAATTATTACAGCTTTCAGTAAACTTCCTGTTTCTTTCATTGAAACCTGTTGGCTCATGGTGTCACAGCTGCTGTGCACAACATCAGTTCAGCAATCAAAGAGAAGCCACATGACACGGAAAACAAGAGTGCTTTGTTATGCAAAATGGGGAAAAATCCAGTCTTAATACTGTTATGTTTCTAAGGGTCAGAGAATGCGGCTGTCGCGCTAGTTTGGAGAGTTTGTGCGCAGGCATGTGACGCGATGAGAATATATTTTGGGTGTGTCAATCATTGTTGTATTGTTACATTTCTCTGCTTTTGAAAGCATGCGGCTTATCAGAAATCTCTTACCAGGACATTAAAGCCGCAATAGGAAGCCCAAGGTATGTTGGGTAATTTCTTTAATATCCTGAGATCTGATAAGGAAAGGAGTGTGTAATACATGACATCACATAATCTCATATTGTTGCCAAGCAGGAAGCACTGGACTGCACTTTCCATCCATCCATTTTCCAAAACTCTTGTCCTATATATAGGGTCGCAGGATTTTTTTTTGGAGCTTATCCCAGTGTCTTAGGATGTAGGCAGAAAAAATACCCTGGACCAATGACTATATGGATTGTTTACAATCTATTTGAAATCTGTTACTAAATGAAAGGAAGTTAATTTTTAACAATTAACCATAAGGAACTACTTGAATATCAAAATAAAACAGGAATAACTTTCTTAAAAAAAGCACATTTCAGAACACAGTGCAGTGTTGTCATGATTATTAAAAAAAAAATACAAATCTCATTAAAAAACTTTACACAAAGAAATGAATAGTGTGTTTTGAATTGTGTATTTTAAATAATGTACAGCAGAAATCTTCTAATTTGAGATGAAGGCTTATGAAATCGCTAAATAAAAGCTGTAAAAGCTAAATAAAAGTTTTTACTTCTAGCTTTTAATTTTGTTTTTTAATTAAAATTATGCTTAATAATTACATTTTTACTACTTTACTTATATTTATTACTACAGCATTTCTGCAATAGCATCTGGATCAGCTGATTCGGCTGAATTGACTGACTCATTGGAAAGCTTCAGTGACTCACAATAAAGGCTCAAAAGAAAAAAATAATGTTTTTTTTGGACATCATGTTCACATACTTCTCCTATCTAACGACCTCACAAAATCATATGTCATATGTCTTCAAAACGACTTCAATAAAAATAAAAACAGCACATGTGTTGTATAAACTACTTTTATAATAATAAATAGAATTGGTCAAAAACAAGTTCCAATTTTGGAGGTTGACAGCCAAGTCCTCATTCACTAACAATGTTTTTTTAAAAAAAAGCAAATAAACGATATAAAATGATCTTATTTATATAAAAATAGTGGCCAAAATATTCTTCAGAAATACATTTATTCCCCACAGAAGAAATAGTCAAATGGGTTTCATTTATTTTTGAGTAAATTTTAAAATCACTGTTTACTGCACAAGACAGTAATTATGTCAACATGACTGCAGAAATCATACTTAAAATAGTGGGACTGTGGCCAACAACAATGAGAAAGCAGTAATGAAAAACAAAAAGTCCAAAAGTCCTGCTTTTCTTCCTCTACACTGAATTATGCAGAAAGATGGCAGGGAACATCTCTGTTTATGTATAATCACACCCTTGTCTGCCATTTCAAAGTTCCCTCGAGCTGTGAGACTAATCAACTTTATCTGACCAACCTACAAATTGACATTCCACCTCCACTCGACTCAACAAATACCTGACTGTAATTAACACTGCCTTTGCACAGTTCTGGCTCATGCACTGCACTTACGAAACAAAAATACATGGAAAATATAATACTATACATGCAGTACATTTCCATATGGGACATTAGTGCTTATATTTTTCAATATATTGCAATAAATGTACGGACCAAGTATGACTATATATTGATAGCCTTAGCCTACATATAAAATATATAGCAATGAAGACAAACACTGCACTACTTTATAGCTTGCATGAGTTGACACATGGTTTTACATAAAGCTGAAACATATTCACATTTCATATAGGCCTATTATGTAATGCATGTAAGAAAAACATACTGAGGAAAAAAGACAATGAAGAGATTTGATTTGATTTGAAATATTAACATTTTAAAAATTTGTTAAAGTCATGGCAACACAGACACACACACACATACAGACGTATATATCACAATATATCACAATACATACATGTTCCTATATTGTACAATGTTAAATACATACTCAAATAGTACCATATATTATTCATGTAATAAAACTTTGTGAGATGTATTACTGAATATAAAACTACACACATTATGATAGCCTATATAAGCAAATATATTGTTACATACATTTCAAGACATGAAAAGTGGCAATTTATACATTTTGTAGTATATTAAAACAACGTAGCCTATGTGTTTCAGCCAAAAATAAATGTGATAGTTACTATGAGTTTTGTTTAATTGCTGAAAACTATTTTATATATTTGTAAGTGAACAAATCTGTCAAATAATTAATATTCAACAAGTTCCAAGTTGGAGCAATGGCACAGATAACATGTATATTATACAGGCTAGGAGCCATATACTGTATGTAATGAATCCACTCCTACAATTCCCTGTCAAATCAACACTGTCCAAGATAATAAATTAGAAATTTTAAGGTACAGTCATGGGATGTGGAAGTTTTTGTGCAACCGATTTCGAGTGCAAAATCAATGTAGGCTTGTTATAATTAGCGTGGACGTGACGTGAATATCGTGCTTTGCGCGTGACATTACCAGTTCTGCAACTTCCATTGAGTTGTAGAGCAATTTGCTGTCATGGTGACGAAGATGACAACACCGTTTCATTATCATCATGCTGCACATACCCTATGATTGCAATCAAATATGATAAATTATAAGGGATAAAATATAGCATATTTATTTTTATAAAAGCGTATTTATTTATTTTTATAATTTATTAGTTTCACCTGTACTTAAATCACCCATTAATCACTTTGTTTAAATAAGCTTCATTTCAGTAGAATTATATTCCAGTTTAATATGCAGAGAAGGTTGATATCCCTGAAAATTGTAAACACTCTAGGGTTTTTCACAAAGTTCTTTAACCCCGGATTATCGCCCTTCTAATCTCCGTTTTTAACCCTGGGAAGAGGAATTTAACATTTATAATTTGGAAGCGGGGTAGTACCACTTCTTAGCCAGGGACCCAGGGTTATGAAACCCCGCTCCTGTTCACATAAAGGCTCTAGCACTGCGCTTCTATATTAGCATAGCCTATATGTTGCCGACTGTACGATCAAATTTTGAACTAATTGTTTTGGTTTAAAGAACACTACAAAGCACTTTCTTCCCTCCAGCAACAAGTTTTACATCAATGATGGTGTGAGCTTGGGGCGGAACTATTTATTTGGCCGACCAATGGCAGATGGGGGAAACTTATTCGAAAACAATCCGTTTGTGCAGTTCAGTTTGGTGACGCTGGGTTGCGCAAAAATTAATTACACACCATTGATCAATAACGGAGTAATTTGTATGGATCAGTGTTACACAATTCAGCCTAAAATCGAGGTAGGCTACCAATGTGTGCTTTTAAGCAAAGTTGTAACAATTCAGAGTCTCAAAACAGTACAGATTATCAAGCGTAGCATTAGTTCTGGCAGGTCACGTTAGTCAAGCTCGCATCAGCTGACTCTCAGCTGATCCCCATCAACCTATGGGAATACGACACCTATCTAAGCATTCATATATAAGGTCCTGCAGTAGTATCAGCAGTTTTCGCATTGCTCAATAGCTAATTACCCTCCACCATCCCCAACTCCTCCTCTGTCAGTCAGGATTCAGCCTTCTGATTCTCCTTTGAATCAGACTAATTCTAAAATGTGTACATAACATTATTGAACTTTAACGATATCTGCAATACATTTATGTTGGTTCTGTTCTGTTTACCCTGGGGGGGTTATCGCTGCTCTCCCTGCTCTCATCCATGCTAGGCTGCATGGAGGTGCAGGGAGTTCTTGCCCAGAACGGAACCATTCCGCCAATCCAAACTGTATGCTAATTGTCAATCATCTTTGACGATAGTGGTCCTGACAGAAATATAAAATACTGTAAACAACAATGAGCCTATGTGATGGCAAAGGAAGCAGAAGCAGCTGCTGATGAAAGCAATATATGAGGTAGGGATTACAGAGATTTTAATATGCAGTTTTTTGAAGAACAGAGTTTCCTCATCATGAATTAGTCTCTTTAAGTTATTTAACCCTTCAATACCACCAGGGATGGGCAGTAGCCTATTTATGATACATGCATTTCAAATACGTATTTCAAATACAAAATAGGATTTTGTCATTTGTATTTGATAGGGTTGGTGAAAATGGCTTCATATATTATATCAAAATACTTAAGTGTTTAGTATTTTTGTAGTTTTAAAATACTGTAAAATACTTTGGAAGAAGTCTACATGATGACATCATAAAAATGTGCCCTCTGATTGGTGCCTACCATATAGACTGTATAAAAACATGGACGTAGTGTCCGTGACGTCACCTGTAGGTTTCCGAAGAGCGTTTTTGAAGCCTAAAGTAGGCGGAGCCGGCCGTAGCTTGGCAGCGCGTCACCGCGCGTCATTCCCGGATAATCGAAAATGGGCAAAGAGGCGGGAGCTGGTTGCTGAAACCACGCCCACCTAGCTCGACGGTGGTGACAGCAGCGGCAATCCACCTGTCACTCAAGTGGCCACGCCATTAATTATGCAGAACTTTAAGGCTTAATATAATTTAAACGGATGAGTTATAAAAAAATTTACCTATATAGACCAAAACCACTTTTTGTACTAGGCTGTAAACATATTTTTTTCTGCTGTAAAGTTAGGCCTTTTAACATGGGGAGGGTCTATAGGATTGACTCCCTTTTGCGGCCACTCGTTGAATTGCAGTTTTAGTCACTTCCGCGTTGGTTTCACGAGAGAGACCGAAGGTTGCCGCTTGGTGCCTGCTACTCAGTAGTTTGCCCAGACTTGTTACCACACTTTTAATGTGTGTGTCCTCTACTCCTATGGCTCTCAATAGATTCAGTGGTTGGAGTTGGGTTAATACTTCTTGACAAGTTCTGTTGCTACTTTCTGATTACGTTTCAGCCTACATTTAAAATCAACACATATTGATAATTTGATAATTGTTGAAATGCTAAAATGTTTGTTTTCAACTTCCAAATAGGTGTCCAATGATTGATAAATAAATAAATAAATATTAATTTTGATTGCTGAATATTGTACCCTAATTGAAGTAGCTGTTTAGTATGATCATGATTTTGCATGCCATTGCATGAATGACTGCCTGACACATAATATATTATATTTATGATTAACAATCAAATGATTAATTAGTTAGAAACAAGTTGTTATGAATACAGGTGCCATCAGTTGTCTTCTTATGAATTACTTGTTTGTCATTGAGTCAGTTTTGCTGATGCAAAGTAGGCCCTTCATTACCAAACACCAAGTAACTAAATTAGGATACATTTATTAGTCATTCACAAACGGTTAAACATTAAACAGTTGGTTACTTTAAAACTAACCTTCATCTTGGAGATCAGAGGGATATGTGAATATTTGATCTGTTAACTGGTTGCATATGTCAGATTTATTGCATGACTCGGGCAGAGAAAAGCTGTTGCTATCAAACATTGTTCACTTAATCAACTGTGTCAGTGTAATGGTGAAGGGATAGATCAAGTAGGCCAGTCGATGGAAGGTTTGCAAAGAAAATTCATGTTCCCTTGTAAAAGTATTTTTTAGTATTTTTAAAATACAAAAATACAATAGTTTATTTTGATACTTCGTGTGGCTGCTGTATTTTGTAGTTTATTTTGATACACTTAAAATTAAAGTATTTGGTATTTTATTTTAAAATAGATTTTGATGTATCTTTGCCCAACCCTGAATACCACCCTAATACAATGACAGTGTTAATAGGCTACAATAAGTGTCTATAGGTTTAATGTGAGAAATAATTTGATGTAGAGTTTACTTTCGGAATGCATGTGAAGTCCAAATATTAGTCAACCAGGTAGCTGAAATTGTCTGCACACTGGAAAAATACAATCAGACCAACAAAAAAAAAGGTCTATCAAAATATCTTTTATTTTCCATACAGTGCATCCGGAAAGTATTCACAGCGCTTCACTTTTTCCACATTTTGTTATGTTACAGCCTTATTCCAAAATGGATTAAATTCATTATTTTCCTCAAAATTCTACAAACAATACCCCATAATGACATGAAAGAAGTTTGTTTGAAATCTTTGCAAATTTATAAAAAAAAACAAAAAAAACCCACACAAATATTTTGTTGAAGCACCTTTGGTACCAATTACAGCCTCAAGTCTTTTTGAGTATGATGCTACAAGCTTGACACACCTATTTTTGGGCAGTTTCTCCCATTCTTCTTTGCAGGACCTCTCAAGCTCCATCAGGTCGGATGGGGAGTGTCGGTGCAAAGGCATTTTCAGATCTCTCCAGAGATGTTCAGTCGGGTTCAAGTCTGGGCTCTGGCTGGGCCACTCAAGGACATTCACAGAGTTGTCCCATAGCCACTCCTTTGTTATCTTGGCTGTGTGCTTAGGGTCGTTGTCCTATTGAAAGATGAATCTTTGCCCCACTTTGTTTCATCAGACCAGAGAATTTTGTTTCTCATAGTCTGAGAGTCCTTCAGGTGCCTTTTGGCAAACTCTATGCAGGTTGTCATGTGCCTTTTACTGAGGAGTGGCTTCTGTCTGGCCACTCTACCATACAGGCCTGATTGGAGTGCTGCAGAGATGGTTGTTCTTCTGGAAGGTTCTCCTCTTTCCACAGAGAAATGCTGGAGCTCTGTCAGAGTGACCATCGGGTTCTTGGTCACCTCCCTGACTAATGGCGCTTTTCTACTGCGTGGTGCAGATTCGGTACGGTTCACTTTTGGTGGTTTTTCCACTGGTTACAGCACCTGGTACCTGGTACTTTTTTCAGTACCACCTCGGTTAAGGTTCCAAGCGAACCGTACTATTACCAAAACGTGACGTCCTCAGTCGGTCTCTCCCTCCTGCTTCTGATCCGCCGTGGCCTTTTACGGTCTCCCCACGCAAATCACTGTAAGTAGAAGCAGGTGAATGTCATTCTGCACTTGACCTACTTACTCACCGCTCGTCTTCGACCGCTCCCTCCCGCTGCAAACCCCGCTAAACCAGGCCCCCCTCGCCACATACCCCCACCGCCCGACTCAGACCGGGGAGCCATCCGGCCTGCAGCCATCCCCCCCCCCCCCCCTGGGGCTCTCTCTCCTGCTTCTGATACGCCGTGGCCTTTTACGGTCTCCCCACGCCAATCACTGTAAGTAGAAGCAGGTGAATGTCATTCTGCACTTGACCTACTTACTCACCGCTCGTCTCCGACCGCTCCCTCCCGCTGCAAACCCCGCTAAACCACGCCCCCCTCGCCACATACCCCCACTGCCAGACTCAGGCCGGGGAGCCATCCAGCCTCTGTCCGAGGCGTCCGTCTGCAACAAGAAGGGGAGAGAGAAGTCAGGAGAGTGTAACAGCGGTCCGCCACACAGGGCAGCCTTTACCTGGGTGAAAGCCCGCTGGCACAACTCCGTCCACTGGACCGGATCTGGCGCTTCCTTTTTAGTGAGGTCAGTCAACGGGCTGGTGAGGTCCGAATACTTGGGTACAAGCCTTCTATAATATCCCGCCAGCCCCAGGAACTGCCTCACCTCCTTTTTGGTCTTGGGTCTCGGGCAAGTTGCAACCGCTGCAGTCTTATTAATTTGTCTTATTAATTTGGGGACGAAACTTGGCCGGTGCCCCGAACAGCCCAAAAGGAAGCGTGACAAACTGGTGTAATCCAAACGGCATTGTGAAGGCTGTTTTTCTTTGGATAATGGTGATAAGGGGATCTGCCAATATCCTTTCGTCAAGTCCAGTGTCGAATAAAATCGAGCTGTACCCAGCCAATCAAGCAATTCGTCAACTCGCGGCATGGGATATGCGTCGAATTTCGACACAGCATTCACCTTGCAATAATCCTCACAGAATCGCACGGAGCCGTCTGTTTTAGGTACTAAAGCTATCGGGCTCGCCCAATCGCTGTGGGACTCCTCTATTACCCCCATCTCTAGCATTGCCTCTAATTCTGTCTGAACGACCTTTTTTTGTGTTCAGGTAATCGATATGGCCGGCTCCAAACCACCACTCCCGGCTCAGTCTCAATATGGTGCTGTATGAGGTCGGTTCGGCCAGGCGGGAGCGAAAACACATCCGCAAAAGCGGCCTGTAGCTTAGCTACATCAGTGAGCTGCGAGGGCGAGAGGTGATCTCCTCCAGGGGCCAGAGCCAGGGATTGGTGTTTGATGTTCGCCTCTGGCCCGAGATCATCCTCCTCACTCACTGCCGTCGCTAACTGTGCTCCGCCCCTGTCTGTACGAATTGCCTCATAATCAAGATCTCCAATTCGCCGTTTGACCTCGAAGGGCCCTTGCCACTTGGCGAGTAATTTAGAGCTAGGTGTGGGAAGTAATACAAGCACTTTTTCTCCTGGTGCAAATTTGCGTAGTCTGGCCCCCCTGTTATATAGCCGGCTTTGCCTATCCTGGGCCTGTAACAAATTCTCCATTGACAGCCGCCCCAAGGTGTGGAGTTTTGTTCTCAGGTCCAGCACGTATTGAATTTCGTTTCGGCTTTCTGAAGGCCCGTCCTCCCAAGTTTCCCTCAGGACATCCAGCAGCCCGCGGGGCTGCCGTCCATAGAGAAGCTTGAAGGGGGAAAACCCCGTGGAGGCTTGCGGGACCTACCGCACAGCAAATAAGAGGGGCTCCAGCCACTTATCCTAATTTTTTGCGTCCTCGTGAACGAACTTCCGAATCATGGTTTTTAATGTGCGATTAAATCGTTCCACCAGCCCGTCTGTTTGTGGGTGGTAGACGCTGGTGCGAATCGATTTAATGCCCAACAATTCGTACAGTTCGCGTAACATACGTGACATGAACGCCGTGCCTTGGTCAGTGAGAATCTCTTTTGGGATTCCCACTCGGGAGATTAATCGAAACAGTGCATCCGCTACACTTTTCGCTGAAATGTTGCGAAGCACTACTGCCTCCGGGTATCGGGTTGCATAGTCCACCAGCACTAATGCAAACTGATGCCTGCGTGCCGACCGTTCTAATGGCCCGATGAGGTCCATACCAATTTGTTCGAAGGGGACCTGCATAAGAGGGAGAGGGCGCAAAGGCGCTTTTGGGGAGGACGGTGGATTTACCAGCTGGCATTCACGACAAGCCGTGCAGCACCTGCGCACATTCTCGTGAATGCCCGGCCAAAAGAATCGGGTCATGAGACGGTTTAGTGTCGCTGCCTTTCCTAAATGTCCCGCCATTGGATTAGAATGAGCCGCCTGGAATAGCATTTCCCGACGGCTTTTAGGTACTAATAATTGGGTTGTATCCTGCTTTGTCTGAGTGTCTTGTGTCACTCGATACAACCGATCTTTTAAAATAGCAAAATAGGGATAGGACAGCAGACGAGCCGGTTGGAGACGCTGACCGTCGATGGATTGGACCTGTTCAAATGCACGTTTTAGTGTGTCATCCTGGGACTGCTCCAGGGGATGGATTGGACCTTTTCAAATGCACGTTTTAGTGTGTCATCCTGGACTGCTCCAGGGGAAAATCATCACGCTCCGCGAGGGTTAGCCCCTCATCCGCACTCCGTTCCCCTTGCTCAGTATCCCGCGGTCCCGGTTCAGCCACTCCCACCTGTGCGTCCGCCGCGCTCCCCAGCTTTCTTTCTCCACAAGAGACATCCGCACACAAATACTTAATTAATTGACGAAACGTTGGCCAATTTGTCCCCAAAATCAGCGGATGTCGGAGGTGAGGGTTAACTGCAATCTCTACACTATGCTTTTTCCCCCGAAATTGAATAACCGCGGGCATTACAGGATACTTTACCACATCCCTGTGCACACACCGTACCGGAACCACGCGTCTTTTATCCCATGCCCCGAGCTGAATCAGACTTTGGTGGATCGAGGTCTGGTTACAACCCGAATCCACCAAAGCCAGATAGGTACCCCCCTTAATACTCACAGGTATTTGGTACAGTCCAGCTTGATCGGGGGCAGCCTGTGGGTCGTCCGGGACCCGGATCAGTGCCCCCACCTCCATTACTGGGCACCAATCAATAAAATGTCCTGGGTCCCCGCAACGCCAACAGGCCGGCCCGGGCTTCCCCGCCACCCTAGTGGCAGGAAGTGACGGCATTGCCACGGCGCCAGCGCTGGCCAGCCCCGCCCCCCGGGGCGGCACTCTCGGGCTACCTGAGGTCTCCAGGATCGGCCCACCCCGTCCCCGGGGTGGAACTCGGGGAAGAAGACCCGGACGGGACCTGGGAAAAGGGACAGGTCGAGAGGGAACAGAGGGATTAGGGGAAGAGAGAGAGAGAGAGAGA
>NW_015537995.1:22575-32487 GCF_001515605.1 Sinocyclocheilus anshuiensis
CCCTCCCCCAGCCAGTAGCCATTTGCGGCAGGCGTCCCGGAGCTGTTGAGCCAACACGAAGGGCCGGCCACCCTCGCCCAGACCCAGCGACCAGAACCGCTGACGATGTTGTTCTGGGCTCCGGCCGACCCGCTGCAGGATGGCTCGCTTCAGGTTGGCGAAGACCAGGAGGTTCTGGACGGGCAGCTGTTGGGCCACCACCTGCGCCTCTCCTAAGAGCAGCGGGATGAGTCGCACTGACTAGTGCTCCTTTGGCCATCCACAGGCCTCCGCTGATTTCTCAAACAGGTAGATAAAAGCTTCAGGGTCATCCTGGGGCCCCATTTTATTCAGGGACACATGCGCGGGCGCAGGTGGGTTTCGGGATGGCGGCCCCCCTGCCCGGACCTCCTGGTTCATCCAGCTCCGGAACAGCTCACGGTCCTCCTGCTGTGCCTGCACCAGTGCGCGGAAACGACGCTCCTGGTCGTCCCGCATCTCCAGCAGCGCTTGGTGGTGCTCCTGATGGAGGCCCGCGAGCGACTGAATCACTTCCGCAAACGGCGAAGTTGGAGGTGACTGCATGGTAGCGGCGGCCGTGCTTCTTCCTCCCGGGTTTCGGCACCAGTGTGATAAAGTTCGTTTAGGGGAAAGGAAGAAGTCGGAGTCGGCGTGACTGAGGCTCGTGGAATTTTATTTAGCTCTCCCAAAATTATAAGCATAGGCGTGATCACACGCATCAAACAACATAAACTCAGAGCACGTTGGCTGTATTCTCGGTCACTTGGGCCACGAGTCCTCAGTCGGTCTCTCCCTCCTGCTTCTGATCTGCCGTGGCCTTTTACGGTCTCCCCACGCCAATCACTGTAAGTAGAAGCAGGTGAATGTCATTCTGCACTTGACCTACTTACTCACCGCTCGTCTTTGACCGCTCCCTCCCGCTGCAAACCACGCTAAACCACGCCCCCCTCGCCACACTTCTCTTTGTAAGAGTTTTCTATCACAGTTACCGCCTCTCCTATGCAACAGATCCCTCTCAATGCCCAGGAATTTGAATTAGTCCAAATATGAATCATATCCACCTGACAATACAGCAGCTTTTTCTCTCTAGTACCTGTCATAGGTTAAATATGGTTTAACAATGGTTTAAGAAAACAATGAGGTTATACAAAGCATCTAAAATCAGAATAAAAAAGAGCTTTATTGCCAGGTATGTTTACACATACGAGGAATTTGTTTTGGTGAAAGAAGCTTCCACAGCACAAAAAGAAAGACAGTGACAAGACAGAATAAAAAGAATAAAAATAGGATAAGTAAATAGGAAATAACAATATACAAAATAATATAAAAAATATAAATAATAATAAAAATACACAATATACAAAGTAGACAATAGATGGTATTTGTGTGTACAGGTGTGTTATGAACAAATGCAAGGAAATGTAAAAAGAGGTATGTGTGTTAAATAAATAAATGTATAAATACAAAGTTCTGGCATGAAATTAGATGGTGCAGTCCGATAGGTCTAACTCAATCTGACATAATGACATCATTATGACACGGCACAGCTGATTGGTTCTCTCCTGTATCAGTAGCCAATGAGCTTGCTGCTCAACATTCAAATATATGACTAGTGCTTGCTGTAGCAGTTGCAGTTGCAGCATGCTTCAGACACACTCCACCCTCCTTCCCCAGCTCCACCTGTATCGATCTGCTACGGGGTGATCATGTATGGTATATGGGGGTTATTTCATGTATGTTATATGTGCAGCAGCAGTATTTCTTACATGCTCACAGCAGCATGTTGTGGTTGTATTGGCAGTAGCAAGTCTCAGTACTTGCTCTGCCGCAGCAGCGTTGCAGTAGGGGTGTGCGATATATATCATCTGTGATAATATCATAGTTGTTGTTTTAACTATGTGCGATTTGACATTATTGAGTATTTTGCAAAAACCCTTCAAAACACCTACAGAGAGCATGCATACATTACTTGAAATCTAGACTAGTGCGCATTTAGTGCATTCTTTCACTGCATGATTCAGTCTATTGAAATACATTTAGAATGTTAAAATGTACAAATTCAAGACATGGGGCTGAAAATTTATATATTTATACCACTTCATTCAATTTCACATTAAGAGTGCCGTTTTTTCTCCAAAAATTACCGTGATTACAAATGTGATATTGATTTTTTTTTTTTACAACAGTTCAATAAACAAGAAGTCAATTAAGAGACTTACATTTTAGACACCATATTGTCTAAATTATTAGACACCTCTATTTCGCCAACAAAAATAATTCCAAACACAGCCACAGCACTGTTTTGCGTCTCTGAACAACATGACCGTGTTTCGTTCCTGAATGAAACAACCGTTTAAATGATTCGGTTCAATCGCAATGACTCACTCATTAACAGTGACTTGCTGCCACCTACTGGCGGGTTTAGTTTGACATTTACATTATATTTTTATTATTTAAATAATTTCAAAAATAAATATTCTACGTTTTATGTTAATATATATAAACATTATTTATGCATTTGTAACTGCAGGTTAAAGCATTCATGTCCTGCATTAAACAGTGTGTAAATACATCTAAATGCCACTTCAGATGCAGCGTCAGTTTCCTCTGCATTGCAAAGATGAATTTTGTTGATACTGATTTAATTTGCTTGGTAACAGCCCAAATGTCTTATTATTCTAATTCACTGATTGAATGTAAGAATTTGATTCAAAAGATAATGCACGTTTTATAAAGGTAAAATGCTCATAAAATTTCAAAATCAATTTAAACTTAAGAAAAGATTAATTTCTATCAGTGTGAACTGACCACAACACAGAATAGGAAGAATATCAAAAACTTTAGGAGTCAGCTGTCTACAGCAGTCCTTAAGATACCAGCACAATAACACACATAGCAAAATATCGTCTAATTATCATTATTGATAAAATCACCGAAAATATCGAGATTTTTTTTTGGTCAGTATCGCACACCCCTACGTTGCAGAACCAGACCATTATAGAAGTGCAGAGGACGGATTCAATGACTGCAGAGTAGAACTGTTTCAGCAGATCCTGTGGAAGGTTGAACTTCATCAGCTGGCAAAGGAAGAACAGCCTCTGCTGGGCCTTCTTGGCAATGGAGTCTATGTGAGTGTCCCACTTCAGGTCCTGAGAGATGGTGGTTCTAAATGACCGCAAAACGGTTGTGTCACTTTAAATTTGTTCTGAGCATTTTACGTGCTTTATGCAGTAGGGGGTAATGCAAAGTAGTCAGCTCAGCAGACAGCAGAGCGAAGATTCATGTTCCTCCTCAGTGAATGAAGATAAAATTGAGTTTTCCTGTGAACAGTGCCTTGATTCTGCTTAATTTCAACTTAGTACCCTTTGATAAAACGGAGCGAGTTTCACGGTGTTACGCAAACTGACGCTTAATGGCGCTCTTCACCCATCAGAAACTCTCTGTGTCCCATTTATGGATGCCAAAGAGCAGCTACAGCGGTGCCAAGGAAACTGAATGACTCTACTGTTGTTACAGTGCTGTTCATGATGGTGAGTGGGGGAGTGCAGGGGGGTTCCTCCTGAAATCCACAATCATCTCCACTGTTTTGAGCATGTTCAGCTCCAGGTTGTTAAGACAGCACCAGACAGCCTTAAACCTCCTGTCTGTAAGCAGACTCATCACCATCCTGTATGATTCCAATAAGTGTGGTGTCATCTGTGAACTTCAGGAGCTTGACAGAGGGGTCTTTAGAGGTGCAGTCGTTGGTGTACAGGGAGAAGAGCAGTGGGGAGAGAACACATCCCTGGGGGGCGCCAGTGCTGATGGTGCGGGTGCTGGATGAGAATTTTCCTAGCCTTACCAGCTGCTGCCTGTCTGTCTTTTCTTTGGGATGGGGATGATGGTGAAGCGTTTGAAGCAGGAAGGGACTTCACACAGCTCCAGTGATTTGTTGAAGATCTGTGTGAAGATGGGAGCCAGCTGGTCAGCACAGGTTTTCAGACAGGCTGGTGGATCACCGTCTGGTGCTTTCTTTCTCTTCTGTTTCTGGAAGACCTGACACACATCCTTTTCACAGACCTGAAGTGCAGGAGGGGGGAGAGGGGGTTGCTGGAGGTCTTAATGGATCCATGAAGGTCAACATGGGTGTGAGACAGGGTTTTTCAAACCTG
Source organism: Sinocyclocheilus anshuiensis (assembly GCF_001515605.1). Lineage (NCBI taxonomy): Eukaryota > Metazoa > Chordata > Actinopteri > Cypriniformes > Cyprinidae > Sinocyclocheilus > Sinocyclocheilus anshuiensis. The sequence continues at coordinate 26,727 of NW_015537995.1, forward strand.
GAATAAAACTCATTCAAATCATAAGCCAGTTGATTCTCCATGGTGCTGGGGGATGGTGTCTTTACAGGTGATAATAAAGAAATTAACAATTAAATTTGTTAAGTTATACAACTATTTATCTTCTTTTTTTAAATATGGAGTGGAACTGCTTTTTGGCTCTTTTCTTAACATAATCACTCCATCATTACATCTCCTGATCATTTCAAAATAATTCAACCAAATCACTTCAACAGGAATGGCATAAATTGTGAAATATGATATGTACCGGACCCATTTTTATTTAATATGTCACAGCAGATTTTTTTCAAGTCAGGGCCTATACAATATTCTCGGTTGCTCCATACCCCGTGCAATACCTCCTATGTTCAATAAACAATGCTAATTTAAAAAAAAGCAATTATCCATAAAATCATATATTTATAACATCAACATAAACATACATTTTTAAAAAAGTGGTTAAAGCCTGTGTCACGTTGTTGTGTGGCGAGTTATTGTCGTTATTGTTTTTAATTGTCCAATATTTTCATTATTACATTGTTTAATATCATATTGATTAACACATTTCAGAGTTTCCTTTAAAGGTAAATTCTTTTTTTTTTTTACGCAATTGTGGTAGTGTGCTTGATCACCTCTTGATGTCTCATCTAAAATCTGGGTCCCAAAACAAAACCAGAATCACTGCTCTAGGGTGTTTTCTGCTGGGTTCAGTGTGCAAGTGAAAGTCAGGGTGTTGTCCCCATTGTATCAGACTTTTCAAGACAATTGTTCAACAACAATTCAAGAGCCTCCCTAAAACTCATTGCAGAGATGTAAAATGCAAAGATGCTGTACTGGTTTTAAAATAAAATGGGTGTAATATTGTGTCCATCATTCACATACCAAATACAGTATGATACAATAGCTAATTCTGCTCTCGAATAAATGCCACAATCATACTTTGGCATTTAGAGCTTTAGGCCTGAAGGTGAGATTTGAGTTCCTTTTCACATTATAATTGTTGTATAAGTTCGTTTTTACTTATGTTACTTATGCTAATTTAGGGAGCTTTTGAGGGGGTTCTCAATTCTTTGACTTTTGGGTACAAAACTAGGGCACAATGAGAAATTTGTTAGCTATTTACTAAATATATATACCATGGGTAAAATACCTAGCTAGGTGGTTATTAGCAGTCCAGTTAGCTACAGAGAAATAGGAATTTAGGTAAAAGAACACCCATACAATTAAATAATTTAGCAGGCAACATTTTGTAGGGAACAAAAAGCACTGAAAATGAGGATATACTAAACATAAATATGCAAAGTGATGCATAATGTAGTGTAATGTACGTAATTCTCTATAATGTTGAATAACTTACCTTTTCTTCCAGGCTAAATGTTTATTTGATACAAAATGAATTTTGTATGAATTTATACAAAACAATATGGATTTGTTTGCATTGATACAAGATGGTTTAATAGAATTATAAAATTGTAAGAATTTGGCTCACATATTGAATTCTTTGTTGCTACCAGGCTTATTATTGCGATAGAAAATAGATTGTCTAAGAAAATACAATTCGATATCCCTTCAAAATGAATTAATTATATGATTTTTTTTGTCAATTGTTATACTTAGCATACTAGAAGTTTACTCACAATGACAATATTTGTCTTGAGTTGTGCCATGTGGATACTACCAGTGCCTTTTAACAACCATTTTAAATGCTGTTACGACCTAATAAAGGATGTTACGTATTTGTAATTGTAATATTGCTTTAGATAAATATAGATTTTAAAAGCAGAACAGGTGAGCCAGAGTTGTTGTGGGGTGTTGTTTTGCTTTACTGAGCAACACCCAAAACTAAGCACAAAGGATGAACAATATGGGAGGCTGGGTTTTGAATATTTCTCTTTTGTGAGATATTGGGCTGGTTTTGATGTAATATGGGTGTGATACTGGTTTGTTAAATGAGTCTGTTATACGTACAGTATGTTGTCATTTAGAATCATGGGTTAGGTGATGTTGGATAGATGTCTTAAAACTGTTGGATTTGTTGGAGTTAGTCACAGTAAGTGTCGGTAAGACCTTATTCAGTTATTTATTTGTAGAATATTATGGCTACAGTTGCCTTAAACTGTAAATTGTAAAAAAAAAGAATTGTATTATCTGTGTGTTGTTGTTGTCTCCGTGTACTGGAAGCTTGTGACACTATAACAAATTCCTTGTATGTGCAAACATACTTGGCAATAAAGCTCTTTTTGATTCTGATTCTGAAATGTAGTGAGACTCAAAACTGATAAACATGTAGAAGAATGCAGATCTGAAAACTTGACACCTTAGCAGTACGATGACGGTTGAAGCTGAAGAGTAACTGGAGTAGTTTGCTTACTGTAAAAATAGGAGGAGCTGTTGTTAATGCTCTAGGTAGCTGTAGTTGTATGGATTTTAATTCAGGCTGTGAAACATGTAGCAAACTCTGTGTGTGCTGGTTGAGAAAACATAACACTGTAAAAAATGTCAGGTAACCTAAAATATGCTACATGTGGTATAAATAAAATTTAGTAAAGATACATTATTGTTGTGAGTGTGTTTTGTTAGTTCTTAAATTTTTATTGTTGTGTAAAATTGATATTCATGTTGTTTGCTGATATGTCACAGAATAAGTATATTCTTGGCTTTTTTGTCACTTCTGTTTAGAGCCTGTATTATTTAAGGCAAGTTTTATAATGTTCTATATTATTACATGGTTGCATTTTCTTACAATTTTGTAGGGGCCACTGATTCTTGTTTTATGTGGTGTGTAGACAGTGACGTCTGTATATACTCGTACCACCACATTCCCTGGGTAAGCATACATAAAACAAGCAGCATTGCAATATACTATATTAACCTGAATCCTAGAACAATCACTTTGAGGAAGTTAGCATACTTTGGTCTATAGACTGCCTCAAGATAACAGATAACAAACTATTAGAGACATCACTTAAAATAGGGTAATATCTGAGTCTTTGTTACATAATTGTTGTATCTTTTGTTAACTATATGTTTAAAAACCAAAAAAAGCATCATCAGTTTCCAGTAAATACAATAAATGGATTTTAACTCACCTCATCCCTGACTAGCTTAGCCCTACTCTTGAACTCTGCAGAGTTTGAATAATTGAGTGCATTTATAAATCTGTCAAAAGAGTGAAACTCCAGATCTGTTAGCACCTCAGGTACTATTTTTGAAGTAGTTGCTGTGGAAGATGTAGATACTGTAGATGTTGTAGACTCTATACATGCTGTAGAAGCTGTAGACTCTGTAGATGCTGTAGATGTTGTAGATGTTATATAAGCTGTAGACTCTGTAGATGCTGTAGATGATGTAGAAGATGTAGAGACTGTAGACTCTGTAGATGCTGTAGACTCTGTAGAAGCTGTAGAAACTGTAGACTCTGTAGAAGCTGTAGACTCCGTAGATGCTGTAGATGTTGTAGAAGCTGTAGAAACTGTAGATCCTGTAGATTCTGTAGATGTTATAGAAACTGTAGACTCTGTAGAAGCTGTAGAAACTGTAGACTCCGTAGAAGCTGTAGACTGTAGATGTTATAGAAGCTGTAGACTCTGTAGAAGCTGTTGACGCCGTAGAAGCTGTAGACTCTGTAGATGCTGTAGAAGCTGTAGACTCCGTAGATGCTGTAGAAGCTGTCGATTCTGTTGATGCTGTAGAAGCTGTAGACTCTGTAGATGCTGTAGACGCTGTCGACTTTGTAGATGTTATAGAAGCTGTAGACTCTGTAGAAGTTGTAGAAGCTGTAGACTCTGTAGATGCTGTAGACACTGTCTACTCTGTAGATTCTGTAGAAGCTGTAGACTCTGTAGATGCTGTAGAAGCTGTAGACTCTGTAGATGCTGTAGAAGCTGTAGACTCTGTAGATGCTGTAGAAGCTGTAGACTCTGTAGATGCTGTAGAAGCTGTAGACTCTGTAGATGCTGTAGAAGCTGTAGACTCTGTAGATGCTGTAGAAGCTGTAGACTCTGTAGATGCTGTCGACTCTGTAGATGCTGTAGAAGCTGTAGACTCTGTAGATGCTGTAGATGTTGTAGATGTTATATAAGCTGTAGACTCTGTAGATGCTGTAGATGCTGTAGACTCTGTAGATGCTGAAGACGCTGTAGACTCTGTAGATGCTGTAGAAGCTGTTGATTCTGTAGATGCTGTAGACTCTGTAGATGCTGTAGAAGCTGTAGACTCTGTAGATGCTGTAGAAGCTGTCGATTCTGTAGATGCTGTAGAAGCTGTAGACTCTGTAGATGCTGTAGACGCTGTCGACTCTGTAGATGTTATAGAAGCTGTAGACTCTGTAGAAGCTGTAGACTCTGTAGATGCTGTCGACTCTGTAGATGCTGTAGAAGCTGTCGATTCTGTAGATGCTGTAGACTCTGTAGATGCTATAGAGGCTGTAGACTCTGTAGATGTTATAGAAGCTGTAGACTCTGTAGATGCTGTAGAAACTGTAAAATACTCATGGCACCGTATCGCCATATGCATTGGCAGTAGCAAGTTCCTGTACTTGCTTGCAGCAGCAGCAATAATCTACAACTACAGCAATAACAAACAGCAGCAGCAATTCAGCAGCAGCGTAGCAGATCTGTTCCGCCAAGACCAAATACATTAACATTGTCATATCCATCACCATGCTAAAATTTTCAGAGAGTTGTCATGATTAAAATATATAGTTTAGTCATGAAACTCTAGATGGCGCAGGCTGATGGGTTGTTAACGTAATTGATGATATTCAGATAGTTAAATGACTTGGTCATCACCATGCTAAAATTTTCAGAGAGTTGTCATGATTAAAATATTTTTATTTAATTAAAATACAATATGACATTGCAAAGTTAGAAATTATTAGATAAAAAAAGAAAAAGAAGTATGACCAGTATTTAACCTCAAAACAGTTAAACAGCAATTACAATGTTTACATTTGAAAACATACATTTGGAAATGCATGAGGAAAAAGATCCACTTCTCCCTCCCAGAACAGCCTGCTGTTAAACAAATATCTGCAATTATATTCTTGAGGAACAATGCATCATCAAACGTATCTTTATATTACTCTATACCATTATTTCAGAGTGTGCTGCAATGGGAAGAATGTTGTACCAGTATACCATGTAATAATAATAAATACATTTGTTGTTTAATTATTTGTTATAGCGTTTATTATTGAACTCTCATATTTGTTTGATATATGTTTAAGGGATCTATAGGAAAAGCCTTAATATTTTAGACATAATAATGAGGCATGTTGCTTGGAGCAGACTGGATTCAATCTTTAATCCACCTGAAGCTATAGTTGCTGTGGTTGCTGCAGGAGTGACAGTGGTAGCTGAAGCTGTAATAAAAAACATAAGCAAATTAGCTAGATATCTCTATAAACCTATAGTTATAGATAGGTTACAGGAATAGAAGACTATAAAGCTACTGAGTAATAGAGTTTACCTGAACCATTGACTGAAATTGATTGAGGAATTATGTTCAATAGATTGACATCTCCGGTTCCCACTGCTGTCAAGAGGGTGTTTGAAATCTCTTCAACAGTTGGGATAGTTTGATTTAAGCTGAAAGCTAGATGTGTTGATGTGATGATTGACCCTCGTCTAGAATATATAAATGTTGAAATTAATGTTACCTTTAAAAATTCAGTTTATTGCAAGTTTTTTGCTCTCTCTCTCTCTTTCAAACACACACACACACACACACACACACACACACACACACACACACACACACACAC
>NW_015537995.1:32750-49641 GCF_001515605.1 Sinocyclocheilus anshuiensis
CACACACACACACACACACACACAGCATGCATAAAATGAGCAACATTTCAATATGCTGCATTTACCTGAATCCTAGGACAATCACTCTGAGGAAGTTAGCATACTTGATTTTGTAGATGGGCTCAAGCTGGAACAAATAACAAATAATTACGGACATCACTTAAAACAGGGTAATCTAGGTTAAGTGTTTGTTACATAATTGTCTCTTCTATTAATTAAATGTTTAAAAGTCAAGAAAAGTATCATCAATGTGCTTCAGTAAATATAATAAATGGATTTTAACTCACCTCATCTTTGACAAGCTTAGACCTGTCCTTGAATTCCACAGTGCTGCTATTGCTGAATGCATCTATAAATGTGTCCAAAGAACGAAACTCCAGATCTGTTAGCACCTCAGGTACTGTTTGTGCAGTAGTTGCTGTAGAAGTTGTAGATGTTGTAGAGACTGTAGATGCTGTAGAAGCTGTAGACTCTGTAGATGCTGTAAAAGCTATAGAATATGTAGATGCTGTAGACTGAGCAGATGTGGATGACACTGTAGAAGCTGTAGATGCTGTAGAAGCTATAGAATCTGTAGAGGCTGTAGACTGAGCAGATGTGGATGACACTGTAGAAGCTGTAGACAATGTAGAAGCTGTAGGCTCTGTAGATGCTGCAGAAGCTGTAGACTTTGTAGAGGCTGTAGACTCTGTAGATGCTGTAGGCGCTGTAGACTGAGCAAATGTGGATGACACTGTAGAAGCTATAGACACTGTAGAATCTGTAGAAGCTGTAGACTCTGTAATTGCTGTAGAAACTGTAGACTCTGTAGATGTTGTAGACTCTGTTGATGCTACTGTAGATGCAGTAAACTGAGCAGATGTGGATGACACTGTAGAAGCTGTAGACGCTGTAGAGACTGTAGAAGGAATGACTGTTGTAGCACTAGTGGTGGATGTGTCAGCAGCTGGTGAAGAGGAACTGACTGAAGTCAAGGTAGAAGTTGTTGATTGTACCACTGTTGTGGTTATTGCTTCACTGCTGGTGGATGTTCCAGTAATAGATGTTGGGGCTGTGGATGAACCTGTTGGTGTTGTGAATGTTTCAGCTGTGCTAACAGCTGTACTATGAGAAGCAGCTGAAGAGGAATTAGTCAAAGAGGACTGTGTGGTTTGAGATGCTGTGGCAGTGACTGGTGCACTAATGGTGGATGACTCAGTAAGAGTTGTTGTGACAGAGGAAGAACCTGTTGGGGTTGAAGTTGTTGGTATTGTGCATGGACTGTAATTTGGACAAAGTATAGTTGAGGGCATCGCGGTTGTTGTAGCTGTTGTGGAAGATTCAACTGTTGTAACACTAGTTTGTGGTGCTGTTGTGGTTACTCTTGCAGTAGTGGTGGACGATTCAGCAAGAGTAGTGGTTGTTAAGGGCACTGCTGTTGTTGTAGCTGTTGTGGAAGATTCAGTTGTTGTAACAGTAGTTTGTGGTCCTGTTGTGGTAACTCCTGTAGTAGTGGTGGATGATTCAATAAGAGTTGTAGTGGTTGTTGAGGGTGCTGCTGTTGTTGTAGCTGTTGTGGAGGATTCAGTTGTTGTAACAGTAGTTTGTGGTCCTGTTGTGGTAACTCCTGTAGTAGTGGTGGATGATTCAGTAAGAGTTGTAGTGGTTGTTGAGGGCACCGCTGTTGTGGAGGATTCAGTTGTTGTAACACTAGTTTGTGGTGCTGTTGTGGTAACTCCTGCAGTAGCGGTGGATGATTCAGTAACAGTTGTAGTGGTTGTTGAGGGCACTGCTGTTGTTGTAGCTGTTGTGGAGGATTCAGTTGTTGTAACAGTAGTTTGTGGTGCTGTTGTGGTAACTCCTGCAGTAGCGGTGGATGATTCAGTAACAGTTGTAGTGGTTGTTGAGGGCACTGCTGTTGTTGTAGCTGTTGTGGAGGATTCAGTTGTTGTAACACTAGTTTGTGGTGCTGTTGTGGTAACTCCTGCAGTAGCGGTGGATGATTCAGTAACAGTTGTAGTGGTTGTTGAGAGCGCTGCTGTTGTTGTAACCGTTGTAGAAGATTCAGCTGTTGTTACACTAGTTTGTGGTGCTGTTGTGATTACTCCTGCAGTAGTGGTGGATGATTCAGTAAGAGTTGTAGTGGTTGTTGAGGGCACTGCTGTTGTTGTAGCTGTTGTGGAAGATTCAGTTGTTGTAACACTAGATTGTGGTGCTGTTGTGGTTACTCCTGCAGTAGTGGTGGATGATTCAGCAAGAGTTGTAATAGTTGTTGAGGGCACTGCTGTTGTTGTAGCTGTTGTGGAGGATTCAGTTGTTGTAACAGTAGTTTGTGGTGCTGTTGTGGTAACTCCTGGAGTAGTGGTGGATGATTCAGTAACAGTTGTAGTGGTTTTTGAGGGCGCTGCTGTTGTTGTAGCTGTTGTAGAAAATTCAGTTGTTGTAACACTAGTTTGTGGTGCTGTTGTGGTAACTCTTGCAGTAGTGGTGGACGATTCAGCAAGAGTAGTGGTTGTTAAGGGCACTGCTGTTGTTGTAGCTGTTGTGGAAGATTCAGTTGTTGTAACAGTAGTTTGTGGTCCTGTTGTGGTAACTCCTGTAGTAGTGGTGGATGATTCAATAAGAGTTGTAGTGGTTGTTGAGGGTGCTGCTGTTGTTGTAGCTGTTGTGGAGGATTCAGTTGTTGTAACAGTAGTTTGTGGTGCTGTTGTGGTAACTCCTGCAGTAGCGGTGGATGATTCAGTAACAGTTGTAGTGGTTGTTGAGAGCGCTGCTGTTGTTGTAACCGTTGTAGAAGATTCAGCTGTTGTTACACTAGTTTCACACACACACACACACACACACACACACATTCATATATATATATACAGTGCCCTCCACTAATATTGGCACCCTTGGTAAATATGAGCAAAGGCGGCTGTGAAAATAAATCTGCATTGTTTATCCTTTTGATCTTTCATTAAAAAAAATCACAAAATTCTAACCTATCATTGTAAAACAATTGAAAGTGGGGGGAAATCTCATTGTGACATAAATGCTTTCTCAAGTTCACATTGGCCAGAATTATTGGTACCCAATTATTGAAAAATCCTTTTCCCAAGATAACAGCTTTTTCTCCTGTAACAGAGTTTTCTCCTATAATGCCTGAAGAGTTTGGAGAACACCTGATAAGAGATCAGAGACCATTCTTTCGTACAGAATCTCTCCAGATCCTACGGATTCCCAGCTCCATGTTGGTGCTTCTTCTCTTCAGTTCACCACACTCATTTTCTATAGGGCTCAGGTCAGAGGACTGGGACAGCCATGGCAGAAGCTTCATTTTGTGCTCAGTGATCTATTTTTGTATCGATTTTGATGTTTGTTTTGGATTATTGTCCTGATGGAAGATTTAACCACGGCCCATTATAAGATTTCTAAGAGAGGCAGTCAGGTTTTGATTTTTGTATCTGTTGGTATTTGATAGAATCCATGATACCATGCATGAACAAAATGTCCAGGACCTCCGGCAGAAAAACATTAAAGGCCCACAACATTAAAGATCCAGCAGTATATTTAACCGTGGGCATGGGGTACTTTTTATCCCTGTTTGTACTAAACCCATCTGGTGGGTTTTCTGCCAAAAAGCTATTTTTTTAGTTTCATCTGACCAAAGAAGTCAGTGCTATTTGAAGTGCCAGTCGTGTCTAACAACTGAATATGCTTTTTGGATGAGCGAGGAGAATTTTTCTTGAAACCCTCCTGAACAACATGTGGTGATTTTTTTAGGCTTTCTGGCCCTAAGACTCAACTAAACTCTGCAATTCTCCAGCTGTGATCCTTGGAGAGTCTTTGGCTACTCAAACTTGCCTCCTCACTGTGCATTAGGACAATATAGACACACATCCTCTTCCAGGCATATTTGTAACATATTTAGTTAATTGGAACCTCTTCATTATTGCACCTGATGGTGGAAATGGGAATTTTCAATGCTTTGGCTCTTTTCTTACAGCCACTTTCTATTTTGTGAAGCTCAACAATCTTGTTCTGCACATAAGAACTATATTCGTTGGTTTTACTCCTTGTGATGAAAGATTAAGGGAATTTGGCCTTTGTGTTCCTCATATTTATAATCCTGTGGAGCAGGAAGTCATGGCTGGACGATTTCATGCTCCTAGTCACCCTGGTGTGCTAAAAATGTAAATATGAATGGGATTATACTTCAGAGATGTTTTACTCATAAGAATTTCTAGGAGTGCCAATAATTGTGGCAAACATGCATTGAAGAAAAACTTAAATTTTCTCCCCACTTTCAAATGTTTTACTTCAATGAAAGGTTAGACATTTTGCAAATTTTCTGAACGAAAGATCAAAAAGACCAAGGAAGCAGATTTATTTGGACAGCCGCCTTTGCTCATATTTACCAAGGGTAAAAGTACCAAATTTAGTGGAGTGCACTGTGTAAGCCTCCTATCCCAAGGCTACATTTATTTAATAAATGGACAAAAATACAGAAAAACAATAATGTTGTAAAATATGAATAACTGGCTTCTATTTGAATATATTTTAAATAATATATTTTGTAATTTATTCCTGTGCTGCAAAGCTGAATTTTTTAGCAGCCATTACTCCAGTCTTCAGTGTCACATGATTCTTCAAAAGCATAGAAGACTTATTTCAAAAACATGAACAAACTGAATTATTCCAAACTTTTGACCAGTATTATATAATAATATAATAATAAAGCAAAACATTCATATATATATATATATATATATATATATATATATATATATATATATATATATATATACACAATCACTGCATCCAACAGATGTCAGATGTTAGCAGCATCAGATGTGGAAGAGTATAAAATAAACTTTACAAACATTATTTTCATGGTTTCAGTAGCACCATGCAAAAACTTGCACTCTTGATTTAACAGTTATCTACTCTGTCTGAAAAAAAAATGTATATACTAATACTATTTTATTATGACTCCTTAATATTAAACACAAATGGTTCAGTAAACAAATCTAGATAATCTAGACATCTAGATAAATGATTACTTTTATAAATGTTCTGACTACATTAATTTCATATAAAATGCATTTAACAGTAACAGAACACAGAGACTACTACAAAAATGACAAGAAAATTTACATTTTATCACATTACTACATTATGTGAAATTAAATTAGTAATGCTTTGATTGTTATGCCCGATATACAATATTTTCAGCAATTAAACTATATAATATAAATATAATTAAGACAAATATATTTAGTTAAATAAAGTGCTCTTACCAGTCCTTTAGCAGTATATTATGCTGAACACGTTGATCGGTAATCCGCTGTTGTCTCAGTGATCCAATAGTTATTCTATGCTTCAGTTCTTCCACTTCTCTTTAATCACCTGTGACGCTGCCTCTTAAATACCACTTAGTGACGTCCTGACTTGTGGTTTGTTACTTCACTGATATGCACAGATAAGGCATAGCCTATGGAATGCTTTTGGCAAACACCGTGGAGATATTTTTTCGTAAATCTTTTGTATTGTGCCCGTCTAAAGTGTCTGGAGTGCGCAACAATTTATTATAGGAAGGCTTATTTATAGAAACTGTAAAGTAACTTGATAAAGCCATATTTGCACATTTTAATTTATAAGCGTATGCCATTCTCATATCGTGATTATGTTTTCATTTCAATCAGACATTGTTTTAAATGTATCCAAAATTCGCGGAATAGAGCGATTTGTTTTGAGGGCACATAATTTGTTTTAATTTTTTAATTTCTTGATATTACTGCATGAATGTTAGTGGAATAAATAAAAAATGGAATTGCATTAGCAGTTTATACAAAAACAACATCAAACTCAGAGATTCCCATGAGTTTAATAATTGATCAGCACGTGATCTTTTTATGGATCCTATACATCAACTGATCACGATTACCGCACGTGTGAGATGTCAAAAGGGACCAACACAAAAGACACTAGGTTTACCTATGCGTTCTTCACATACTGGCACTTAGTTTCACTGGCTTCCTTGACGTTTTTGAGAAAGTTTGCCCTCACTAATGAGGCATCACTAGCCCAATACTCAACAATTGAACTCGTAGTGCCGATACGCGCATATTTAGTAGCTATATAGAATGTTTCACATAGTTGTTTTTCTGCCGATAAGTATCGCGGTACTCATTGTAAATTAGAAATAGAGAGAGAGACAACCTTTCTAAATTGCTATTATTTTATTTTTTTGTAACAATTGATGTAGCCGAGCCATTTCTAATAATAGATATATTTTAATTATTCAGACGGACAGTATGTTTTAATTATCTGCATAACAATATTTGAAATAAAAGGATAATAACACATGTGTTTTGTTTGGTTAGAAAAAATGTTTTCACAAAAGTAAAAAAAAAAAAAATCAGTGGAACTTCTGAAGCTTTAATGGTTGATATCTATTACTGGTGTGCTTACATCACGTAATTTGTTTTCAGTTGCGACCTATTGTCTATATGGTTTTATTTCGTTAAAATTGTTAGGGCTATTGGACATTTCTGAAAAAAACAGTGAGCTTACAAATTTCAAGAAAATTATAGTTGTATTTATATTATAATTATACTTTATTGAAAAGACAATGATTCTTTTGAAAGAATCTTCTTGAAATGTGTTTTGTTATAATAAGAAAAAACAATATATTTTTTTATATATATATTTCATAATCAGAAACAACGTTTGTTGAAACGGCGAGACGCCAATATACAGCTAGTAAGTGGGCTATAATAATAGCATAAGTACAGTCATTGTATTTGAAGTGCCATCTTTGATAATCAAGTCAAGTGAAGTAGTTGCCATTCCTCGCATTACAGTCAAGTCTAAGAAATTAATCCTTGGGTGTGGTACAGGTGAACACCCATCACTTTATTTCCAGAAATTGTACAGTGATGCTTAAGATGTTACACATCATTTATTACCTCAATGATTTTTATGCTTTTTTTTAATTTTTTTTATTAAATTAAATTAATTAATTTTTTTGTATTATGTAATACATTTTCACAGAAAAGGCTATTCAGTTTAAATATAGTGAAACTGTAGCAAAGAAATCCATGTGGGGTCAAGTTTGCCTTGTAGAGAGAATTAAGAATTTAAATAATCAGATTCTTGAAAACAGAACACCCCTTAGTAAAGTTTTTTTTTTTCAAATTTCCCCATCTGGCTTTCTTCCTCCTTCCTCGTGATAGCCTACTTCTAATCTCAGTAAAAATTAGTGCACTACTATTATAGGTATTGTCACTACTAGGCTATATTAAAAACAACAATAATAATAATATTAAACTTAATGATCAGGACACTTGTATATTTAATCTGCACCTCAAATTTTTTCGATCAAATTTCACGTTTTGCTTCTCCCAACAACACGTAGGCTACACACGTACACGGCTCGATTGACAGGGAGCGCTCTCTACTGGCGAAATTGGCACAGTGCAAGTGGACTTGGAAAACGGAAAAAACTCAAAAAGAAAATAAAACAACTATTATTGCTAAGCAGCAATGAACGGACATTCACAATGAAACACTCTTTCTAGATTAGATTTTTCTGAAGAAAATGTATCATTGCAAATATTCTGTGCAAATGTGCTACACTCTCAGACAAAAACGGTACAAAAAGCTGTCTCTTGGAGGATACCTTTTTTAAAGGAACTTTTTTTCTACCTTATTTACCACTAAAGGGTGCTAATATGCACCTTAAAAGTACATATTAGTACCTAACGTGTACATATTATTACCCAATTGGTATATATTAGTACTTTTTTTAAAAAGAGTACCACCTTAGTGACAGCTTTTGAACCTTTTTGGTCTCTTGTGTACCTGTCTTTTGTCTGTTTGTTCATATCACAACACCTATATAAAGTATTTTGATAATACTTGCCTAAGTTTCCATAGCTGTTAGTCTGCTGTGTTATTATTTATGCCACGCACTTACTTGCACTTTTGATACTTCAGTAGATTTAATATAAGTTACTGTAGGCAAGGCAAGGCAAGTTTATTTATATAGCACATTTCATACACAATGGTAATTCAAAGTGCTTTACATCAAAGAACAGAAAATAATAATCACAACAATAAAACAAGTAATTTAAAAACTTTGAAAATGATTAAAAAATTGATTTAAGAGGTTTAAAATTAATTTAAAACGGTTAAGAATAGAAAACGATTATACATAAAATATAGTGCAATCAGTTCGGACATCGCACAGTGCTCATTCAATAAATGCACAGCTAAACAGATGAGTTTTGAGTCTGCATTTAAATGTGACTAATGTTTTAGCACATCTGATCTCTTCTGGAAGCTGATTCCAACTGCGGGCGGCATAATAACTAAAAGCAGACTCCCCTTGTTTTGTGTGAACCCTTGGTATTTCTGACTCGATCCTAATGATCTGAGTGGTCTGTTAGGTTTATATTCAGTGAACATATCTGCAATGTATTTAGGTCCTAGGCCATTGAGTGATTAATAAACAAGTAAAAGTACTTTAAAATCAATCCTAAATATAACTGGAAGCCAGTGTAAGGACCTGAGGACTGGTGTAATATGCTCAGATTTTCTGGTTCTAGTCAGAATCCTGGCAGCAGTTTTTTAGTGAGCGAATGTTTAAAAATGCTAACTTGATGGCATTGCATTTTGTCTCAACAGCAATATTAGTTTGATGCATAACAGGCCGCAGATTAGATAAGTCAGCCGTATGGCTTGAGAAGGCCTTAGACTTTCTATCACGTGATAAAACAGAAATAGAGAAATACTGTACCTTAAGTATTACTTCTCATAAACTAATTTAACATTTAAAAAAAAAAAAGCTTGAGCATGGCTGAGTATTTTATGCAGTACTTGTTATCTGGGACACTGTATTGAGCAAGGAGAAACATTGGGAATTAGAAAGAATAAAAGTCTTGCTACATCAACAGTTCATGGGATAGCAAAATCACAGAGTTGTGCCTGCTGTCCCAGTTACTCTCTGTCCTCGTATGACCTACTCTTGGATTTTTTTTAAAAGCTAAGCTTGTATTTGGCCAGCAGAGGGCAGGCATGAATTTGCTTTAAAATACTGCTAGTGGATGAACACCTGCCTAAAAAATACATCTTCTTTCATCTCTTATCAGCACCTGTAATACTGACATTGAAACACTTAAAGATATAGTTCACCCACAAATCTGTCATTTACTCACCCCATGGCGTTCCAGACCTGTATGACTTTCTTTTTTTCTGTGAAGCACAAAATAATATATTTTGAAGGTTAGTTGACATTCATTGGTTTCATTCTCAGGTTTTTAACAACATGAGGGTGAATGAATAATGACCTAATTTTCATTTTTTAAAGTGAACTATAACTTTAAATTGTGTTCTGCAGGCAGGTACAAAGAAAATAAATCTTGTATTCAAAACTTTTCCATTTCAGCTGTGTAATTTAACTACTTAGGCCGATCACAATGAAGTACCATTTATATCAGTTCATTGTCATTTTAGCAGTCTCACTTAAAAAAAAAACCGTAAGTGATTATCAACAGTACAGCACAAATAACCACAAAGATTCTCACTTTGAAGTCATCAGAAAACTTCAGTCTTCACAGAGAGATAAAGGCAGCCTAGAATTGTCTGGGGCGAACAAGATAGGTTGTGCAATGTTATTCAACAGCAAAGAATGTGACCGTGTGACATTCCATTCATGGTGACACTCTGAAAATGTGGGCGTTTTATTGTTACCACTTTAATCTCTGCAGATCATTTTATAAAAAACTGTCAACACCTAGAATTATACAGAAGGTGTTAAGGCGGAAGAATGTCAGAGTAGAATCCCTCAGGCATTGACCTAAGACCTGTTTCAACAATACTAAGACCCATTATGACAGAAATGCTTTGTTATTCATACAACATAAGACCTCCTAACATCTTAAAGATATATGTATGCATAGACTTTATTTCATTTTTTTCACACATTCTCTGAAACACACAATAACATGACGTACATAGTTAAAAGAACAAAACTGTTATGCAAGTCTCTTGTCAAATGAGTGAAAACAAAAGACAAACAGACGTGGACAAAGTAAAATCCAGTCATCTCAGTACACACGCATGAAGACGTGGGTTTTCTTGTGGTAATAGCTAACATCACCTTCTCTATAACAGCAAAGATGAGTAAAAAATAAAGTAAAATAGGACTGATGTAAAGCTATGCTCCCTTTAAAAAAAAAAGCCTACTCACAACTTGTCTTTATATTATAAAAGGTGAGTTGCATATCACAAATCACAAGCATGTCACAAAATAAGTTTCGAGTTAAGCCTGTTATGCAAACAAGCAAGCAAGACTGGTCAAGTCAGTGGTTCACCGCAAACAAATCAACAAATCAACAAAGAAAAGGTCAAGTTATTTCTGCCATATGTACATTAACTGACAGTCACCACTGATAAGCTACTACTAAATATCGTAGAAACTTAATTTTCTGTAAAGTTGCTTTGCAACGATTTGTATCGTAAAAAGCGCTATACAAATACACTTGAATTGAATTTAATTGAATTGAAGTCACAGTACTTGAAACGAGTCAAAGAAATGAACTGTTTGATTCTGTAAGCTGTCACAAAAACACCGTACTTGATAGTACTGTACATAAACGTCACCCAGACATCTATTCAGTGTAATAGCCATGCATGTAGACATGAAATCTAGAAATGAAAAAGCTTATTAAATGTAACTGACTTCTGTCTTGAAAGCAAACATGGCTCTTGCATATCACACTGCTATGGGGGCAAACAATCCCATCAATTATTTTTAACTGTACTGTATGTCTGGTTCAGACACGCACAGTAAGATGATTCCACAAAATTAAAGACACTGAACCATAAGGAGGATTGTGCTTGTAGTTAATGTACTTTTGGTCATTAAAACTTTTTGACAAATATCCCTTGCACCCCAGAACAAACACAGGCAATTATATAGAGAAAAGAGGTCATGTGCTCTAATTATGTCACCTGGCAAAGATCAAGAGACATTTCTTTTTCATGGCACGAGAAGGAGATATTTTCCCACTGCATGCAATTTGTCAATCTGTAATCATCATGCAGTATATGAAAAAGTCATACACTTTCAGCAAAAAGATGATTTTAAAATACCCTATGCAGTATACAGTACATCAGGCATTGTAGAGTTTTTAGGGACATCTGACAAATGATTATTACATTCAATTAAATTAGTGAGTGTACAACACACTTGTTTTGTGACTAGCACAATAAAAATGTTTTAAAGCTTTGCATTGTTTGCGAGCATTACATATCTGAAGTGGAAGATGAAAACCTCTGCAATGACAGTTTGCATAGCAGTTTGTTAGGTGGTTATTACAGTTTTGTGTGTGTGTGTGTGTGTGTGTGTGTGTGTTTAAAGACACTTTAATTGTATATAGAGAAAAGAGGTCATGTGCTCTAATTATGTCACCTGGCAAAGATCAAGAGACATTTCTTTTTCATGGCACGAGAAGGAGATATTTTCCCACTGCATGCAATTTGTCAATCTGTAATCATCATGCAGTATATGAAAAAGTCATACACTTTCAGCAAAAAGATGATTTTAAAATACCCTATGCAGTATACAGTACATCAGGCATTGTAGAGTTTTTAGGGACATCTGACAAATGATTATTACATTCAATTAAATTAGTGAGTGTACAACACACTTGTTTTGTGACTAGCACAATAAAAATGTTTTAAAGCTTTGCATTGTTTGCGAGCATTACATATCTGAAGTGGAAGATGAAAACCTCTGCAATGACAGTTTGCATAGCAGTTTGTTAGGTGGTTATTACAGTTTTGTGTGTGTGTGTGTGTGTGTGTGTGTGTGTGTTTAAAGACACTTTCATTGTTTTTACTAGCCATAACCCACTCTGGATATATTTTTTTCAAAAATATAAATCTATATACAGTACTTGCTAGTAAGGTGGATTAATACAGTAGCTATTATTATGTAAAGTAAGGTATAAAATGTGAGCCACCCAGCTGTCAGATATCAGTGTGCAGTATTTACATTTCAGAAAAAAAAACTAAAGTTTATTGAAACTTATTGATGTCTCATTACTTGTCATGTTGCTATAAAGAAAGAACAAAATAGGTCTCATCAATGCATACTATCTAATAGGCCTCATTAATCATACTATCCTGAATTTATGATAATTTTTTTAAATGCCAGTTTTGATAATTAGGCTATAAAGAATTTGTAATGAAAGAATTATGCAAGTTAAAGTTGCATTAAGACTTTATTTAATTCATTTAATATAAAACCCTTGTACATTTTAAATAAATGTAAATACTAACAATCATACAATTTTGGACCACATGAACTTAATAAATATGTTTATTTGATTATAATAAGATAGAATAAGGTCTTGCAATGTTAGCACATACTAGACAAAAGAGAATTACTGTATAAATAGTCTTTAACCTGCAGACAGGTGAACAAAAGCATTACATTTAAAATACTGAGGAAATAGGAATTGTCCTTATTTGATTGATTACAACAACCTGCTGATAAATAAAAAAATATATATAATTTTTTCTAATTACAAATTGTGCCCTGAGAATCAATGCAATTTTAGGCTTATGTTTATATTGCCATTGCCATATTTCGAGAGTGTGCTACAATACTAAATAACAAATAATACACATACAAAAATAATATAATTTGCTAATATAATTTGTGCCTTGCACATGCCTTTCATTTCTCGCAACTCATATTCATTGTTAAGGGATCTATAGGAAAAGATGTAATATTTTTGCCATAATAATGAGCCATGTTGCTTGGAGCAGGCTGGATTCAATCTTCAATCCACTTGAAGCTGTAGTTGCAGCTGCAGTTGTAGTTGTAGTTGTAGTTGCAGCTACAGTCGTAGCTATAGCTGTGAGAAAAAGATGCATGAAATAGATCAACAAAGTGTCTCTTTTTTTGCTTCATTAAAGTCCAAATGTACCGTATATGTTGTGTTATTCGTATATCCATATAATCACCTAGTGACTAGTGCTATATATAGAAGGTTAGAAA
Source organism: Sinocyclocheilus anshuiensis (assembly GCF_001515605.1). Lineage (NCBI taxonomy): Eukaryota > Metazoa > Chordata > Actinopteri > Cypriniformes > Cyprinidae > Sinocyclocheilus > Sinocyclocheilus anshuiensis. The sequence goes on from NW_015537995.1 coordinate 45,787, forward strand.
TTCCACAAGATCTATTGAGCCAAAGTGCTAGCTACAGTTGTTGTAAGACTTTCAGAATATGTAGCAAGATAGGTTTTGAAATGCAATCAAACTTACCTGAACCATTGACTGAAACTGTTGAAGGGATTATGTTAAGTGGATCGACACCTCCTGTTACCACTGCTGTCAGGAGGGAGTCTGAAATCTCTTGAACGGTTGGAACTGGTTGTGTGGAGTTAAAAACTAGTTGGGTTTCTGTGATGATTGACCCAGGACTGGAAAAAATAGAAGGATGCCAAATAAGATTCCTTAATAACATATATGTTAACACACACACACACACACACACACATATATATATATATATATATATATATACACAAAATGCACATAAATTCCATATTCCATATTTACCGGAAACGTATGACAATCACTCTGATAAAGGAAGGATATTTTGCTCTGTAGATTGGTTCAAGCTGTAACATACAATAACAGGCAGTCACAACTACAATCAGAATGGTCTTTTTTATTTGTTAAATTACATTGATAGCCGTTGAGGACTTTTTTACTTTATGAGGCGGGAAAACAAAATGTGTCACTTATTTATGGTAAACTAAACAATTTAAATAATAGCAAATCCCTTTATACAGTATGTTTGGCTTTGGTCTAAAATATCTGTATTCTTTTCTCTTAAGTACAAGATATTTTCTGTGTGTCATCTGTGAATCTTGTAAGTTTATTTGAACTCACCTGAGATCTGACAACCTCAGATCTTGATTTGAAGGCCTGAGAGCTTTGATTACTGAGTTCAATTATAAATATGTCAAAAGAACGGTACACAAGAACTGTTAGATACACGGGTACAGATTGTGTAGTTGTAGTTGCAGGCACTTTAGTTGTAGATGTCAAGGGTCTTGTAGATGTCAAGGGTCTTGTTGTTGTTGTTGTTGTTGTCGGTGTTGTTATTGTTGTCATTGCTGTTGTTGTTGTTGTTGTTGTTGATGCTGTAGTTGAAGTAGTCACGTTAATAACTGTAAGAAAAAAGGTGTACAAATTAGGTCAACAAAATGCACTGTGTTTTGTTTGTCAGTATACATAGTGATATGAAGGTTGTACATTTTACAAGATCTACTGAGCAAAAGTGGTAGGCACAGTTTTTCTAAGACTTTCAGAATTTGTAAGATGTTTTCTGAAATGCAAGCAAACTTACTCGAACCATTGACTGAAATCGAATAAGGAGTTATGTTCAGTGGATCGACACCTCCTGTTATCACTGCTGTAAAGAGGGTGTCTGAAATCTCTTGAACAGTTGGAACAGGTTGTGTGGAGTTGAAAGCTAGCTGTGTTTCTGTGATTACTGACCCTTGTCTGGAAAATATAAAAGAATGTCATAGGATTCCTGAACATGAGCAAATTACCTTTATTTTAAGGTTACTATATTGTTATTTTTTTAACCCACAAAGCACATAAATTCCTTTTTTACCTGAAAAGCAAGACAATCACTTCAATAAAGGAAGGATATTTTGCTCTGTAGATTGTTTCAAGCTGCAAGAGTAAAAGTACAATAATAGGCAGTCAAAATCACAATCAGATTATTATTATAATTTTTTTTTGTTAAATTACATTGATTACTGATGAAGACTTTTTTACTTAATGGGTACAGGCAAGATATTTTCTGTGTGTCACCTGTGAATCTTGTTAAGTTTATTTTAACTCACCTGAGATATGACAAGCTGAGCCCTTTTCTTGAAGGCCTGAGAGGTTGGATCACTGAATTCAACTGTAAAGTTGTCTAAAGAGCGGAACACCAGAACTGTTAGATACACGGGTGCAGATTTTGTAGTTGTAGTCGCAGGCACTTGAGTTGTAGATGTCAAGAATCTTGTTGTTGCATTAGTGGTTGAGACAGTGGTTTTATTAGTGGTCGAGGCAAATGAATGTGTTGATGTTCCAGCTGTGCTACCATTTGTAGTGTTTAAGGGAGTTGAAGAGGGAGTTGCTGAAGTAAAAACAGAAGTTTCTGTTTTTAGTGCAGAGAATCCTGTTGTTGTTGTTGTTGTTGCAGATGTTTGAATGGTACTAACAGTTGTGCTCTCAGAGACATTTAAAGATGGAGAGAATGACATAAATGTCGGTGGTGCTGTCATGGTAACTGCTCCACTAGTAATTGTTGTTTGTGGCACTGTTGTGATAACTGCTTCACTGGTGGTGGATGTTCCAGCAGCAGTTGTTGTGGTAGCTGAGGGCCCTGTTGTTGTAGCTGTTGGTGTTGTTGCTGTACTGACAGTGGTGCTTTCAGTAGTGGTTGAAGTGGGAATCACAACAGGTTCTGCGGTAGATGTTGTTTGTGGTGCTGTTGTGGAAAGTCCTGCAGTAGTAGTTCCAGCAGGAGTTGATGTCACTGTTGAAGGATGTGTTGTTGTAGCTGTTGGTGTTGTGGATGTTGTTGCTGAACTGAGAGTGGTGCTTTCAGTAGTGGTTGAAGTGGGAATCACAACAGGTTCTGTTGTAGATGTTGTTTGTGGTGCTGTTGTGGAAGCTCCTGCAGTAGTAGTTCCAGCAGGAGTTGATGTCACTGTTGAAGGATGTGTTGTTGTAGCTGTTGGTATTGTGGATGTTGTTGCTGAACTGACAGTGGTGCTTTCAGTAGTGGTTGAAGTGGGAATCACAACAGGTTCTGTTGTAGATGTTGTTTGTGGTGCTGTTGTGGAAGGTACTGCAGTAGTGGTTCCAGCAGGAGTTGATGTCACTGTTGAAGGATGTGTTGTTGTAGAAGTCTCTGTTGTTCTAGCTGTTTCTTCTGCACTAGTGGTGGATGTTTCTGGTGCAGTTGTCGTGATTGTGGAAGTCTCTGTTGTTGTGGATGTTTCTGCTGCCCTAGTGGTGGATGTTTTAGCAGGAGTCGTGATTGTGGAAGTCTCTGTTGTTATAGAGGTTTCTTGTACACTAGTGCTGGATGTTTCAGCAGGAGTTGTTGTGATTGTGGAAGTCTCTGTTGTTGTACGATCACAACTCTTGCTGCACTAGTGGTGGATGTTTCTGCAAGAGTTGTGATCGTGGAGCTCTCTGTTGTTGTGGATGTTTCTGCCACACTACTGGTAGATGTTTCAGCAGGAGTCGTGATTGTGGAAGTCTCTGTTGTTGTAGATGTTTCTGCTGCACTAGTGGTGGATGTTTCAGCTGCAGTTGTTGTGATCGTGGAAGTCTCTGTCGTTGTAGATGTTTCTGCTGCACTAGTGGTGGATGTGTCAGCTGCAGCTGTTGTGATCGTGGAAGTCTCTGTTGTTGTAAATGTTTCTGCTGCACTAGTGGTGGATGTTTCTGCAAGAGTTGTGATCGTGGAGCTCTCTGTTGTTGTGGATGTTTCTGCCACACTACTGGTAGATGTTTCATTGTTGTGATCGTGGAAGTCTCTGTCGTTGTAGATGTTTCTGCTTCACTAGTGGTGGACGTTTCAGGAGCAGTTGTGATCGTGGAAGTCTCTGTCGTTGTAGATGTTTCTGCTGCACTAGTGGTGGATGTTTCAGCTGCAGTTGTTGTGATTGTCGAAGTCTCTGTGGTTGTAGATGTTTCTGCTGCACTAGTGGTGGATGTTTCAGCTACAGCTGTTGTGATTGTGGAAGTCTCTGTTGTTGTAGATGTTTCTGCTGCACTAATGGTGGATGTTTCAGGAGCAGTTGTTGTGATCGTGGAAGTCTCTGCTGTTGTAGATGTTTCTGCTGCACTAGTGCTTGATGTTTCTGCAGGAGTTGTTGTGACTGTGGAAGTCTCTGTTGTTGTAGATGTTTCTGCTTCACTAGTGGTGGATGTTTCAGGAGCAGTTGATGTGATTGTGGAAGTCTCTGTAGTTGTAGATGTTCCTGCTGCACTAGTGGT
>NW_015537995.1:50223-50772 GCF_001515605.1 Sinocyclocheilus anshuiensis
GCAGGAGTCGTGATCGTGGAAGTCTCTGTTGTTCTAGATGTTTCTGGTGCACTACTGGTGGATGTTTCAGCTGGAGTTGTTGTGATCGTGGAAGTCTCTGTTGTTGTAGATGTTTCTGCTGCACTAGTGGTGGATGTTTCAGCGGGAGTTGATGTGATTGTGGAAGTCTCTGTTGTTGTAGATGTTTCTGCTGCACTAGTGCTGGATGTTTCAGCAGGAGTCGTGATTGTGGAAGTCTCTGTTGTTTTGGATGTTTCTGCTGCACTAGTGGTGGATGTTTCAGCGGGAGTTGATGTGATTGTGGAAGTCTCTGTTATTGTAGATGTTTCTGCTGCACTAATGGTGGATGTTTCAGGAGCAGTTGTTGTGATCGTGGAAGTCTCTGTTGTTGTAGATGTTTCTGCTGCACTAGTGGAGGATGTTTCAGCAGCAGTTGTTGTGATCGTGGAAGTCTCTGTTGTTGTAGATGTTTCTGCTGCACTAGTGGTGGATGTTTAATATGGAGTCGTTACTGTGGAAGTCTCTGTTGTGGTAGATGATTCTGCTGCA
>NW_015537995.1:50845-58345 GCF_001515605.1 Sinocyclocheilus anshuiensis
GGAGGAGTTGAAGTGATTGTGGAAGTCTCTGTTGTTGTGGATGTTTCTGCTGCCCTAGTGGTGGATGTTTTAGCAGGAGTCGTGATTGTGGAAGTCTCTGTTGTTCTAGAGGTTTCTTGTACACTAGTGCTGGATGTTTCAGCAGGAGTTGTTGTGATTGTGGAAGTCTCTGTTATTGTAAATGTTCCTGCTCCACTAGTAGTGGATCTTTCAGCTGCAGCTGTTGTGATTGTGGAAGTCTCTGATGTTGTAGATGTTTCTGCTGCACTAGCGGTGGATGTTTCAGCAGCAGGAGTTGTTGTGATCGTGGAAGTCTCTGTAGTTGTAGATGTTTCTGCTACACTACTGGTGGATGTTTCAGCAGCAGGAGTTGTTGTGATCGTGGAAGTCTCTGTAGTTGTAGATGTTTCTGCTACACTACTGGTGGATGTTTCAGCAGCAGGAGTTGTTGTGATCGTGGAAGTCTCTGTAGTTGTAGATGTTTCTGCTACACTACTGGTGGATGTTTCAGCAGCAGGAGTTGTTGTGATCGTGGAAGTCTCTGTAGTTGTAGATGTTTCTGCTACACTACTGGTGGATGTTTCAGCAGCAGGAGTTGTTGTGATCGTGGAAGTCTCTGTAGTTGTAGATGTTTCTGCTACACTACTGGTGGATGTTTCAGCAGCAGGAGTTGTTGTGATCGTGGAAGTCTCTGTAGTTGTAGATGTTTCTGCTACACTACTGGTGGATGTTTCAGCAGCAGGAGTTGTTGTGATCGTGGAAGTCTCTGTAGTTGTAGATGTTTCTGCTACACTACTGGTGGATGTTTCAGCAGCAGGAGTTGTTGTGATCGTGGAAGTCTCTGTAGTTGTAGATGTTTCTGCTACACTACTGGTGGATGTTTCAGCAGCAGGAGTTGTTGTGATCGTGGAAGTCTCTGTAGTTGTAGATGTTTCTGCTACACTACTGGTGGATGTTTCAGCAGCAGGAGTTGTTGTGATCGTGGAAGTCTCTGTAGTTGTAGATGTTTCTGCTACACTACTGGTGGATGTTTCAGCAGCAGGAGTTGTTGTGATCGTGGAAGTCTCTGTAGTTGTAGATGTTTCTGCTACACTACTGGTGGATGTTTCAGCAGCAGGAGTTGTTGTGATCGTGGAAGTCTCTGTAGTTGTAGATGTTTCTGCTACACTACTGGTGGATGTTTCAGCAGCAGGAGTTGTTGTGATCGTGGAAGTCTCTGTAGTTGTAGATGTTTCTGCTACACTACTGGTGGATGTTTCAGCAGCAGGAGTTGTTGTGATCGTGGAAGTCTCTGTAGTTGTAGATGTTTCTGCTACACTACTGGTGGATGTTTCAGCAGCAGGAGTTGTTGTGATCGTGGAAGTCTCTGTAGTTGTAGATGTTTCTGCTACACTACTGGTGGATGTTTCAGCAGCAGGAGTTGTTGTGATCGTGGAAGTCTCTGTAGTTGTAGATGTTTCTGCTACACTACTGGTGGATGTTTCAGCAGCAGGAGTTGTTGTGATCGTGGAAGTCTCTGTAGTTGTAGATGTTTCTGCTACACTACTGGTGGATGTTTCAGCAGCAGGAGTTGTTGTGATCGTGGAAGTCTCTGTAGTTGTAGATGTTTCTGCTACACTACTGGTGGATGTTTCAGCAGCAGGAGTTGTTGTGATCGTGGAAGTCTCTGTAGTTGTAGATGTTTCTGCTACACTACTGGTGGATGTTTCAGCAGCAGGAGTTGTTGTGATCGTGGAAGTCTCTGTAGTTGTAGATGTTTCTGCTACACTACTGGTGGATGTTTCAGCAGCAGGAGTTGTTGTGATCGTGGAAGTCTCTGTAGTTGTAGATGTTTCTGCTACACTACTGGTGGATGTTTCAGCAGCAGGAGTTGTTGTGATCGTGGAAGTCTCTGTAGTTGTAGATGTTTCTGCTACACTACTGGTGGATGTTTCAGCAGCAGGAGTTGTTGTGATCGTGGAAGTCTCTGTAGTTGTAGATGTTTCTGCTACACTACTGGTGGATGTTTCAGCAGCAGGAGTTGTTGTGATCGTGGAAGTCTCTGTAGTTGTAGATGTTTCTGCTACACTACTGGTGGATGTTTCAGCAGCAGGAGTTGTTGTGATCGTGGAAGTCTCTGTAGTTGTAGATGTTTCTGCTACACTACTGGTGGATGTTTCAGCAGCAGGAGTTGTTGTGATCGTGGAAGTCTCTGTAGTTGTAGATGTTTCTGCTACACTACTGGTGGATGTTTCAGCAGCAGGAGTTGTTGTGATCGTGGAAGTCTCTGTAGTTGTAGATGTTTCTGCTACACTACTGGTGGATGTTTCAGCAGCAGGAGTTGTTGTGATCGTGGAAGTCTCTGTAGTTGTAGATGTTTCTGCTACACTACTGGTGGATGTTTCAGCAGCAGGAGTTGTTGTGATCGTGGAAGTCTCTGTAGTTGTAGATGTTTCTGCTACACTACTGGTGGATGTTTCAGCAGCAGGAGTTGTTGTGATCGTGGAAGTCTCTGTAGTTGTAGATGTTTCTGCTACACTACTGGTGGATGTTTCAGCAGCAGGAGTTGTTGTGATCGTGGAAGTCTCTGTAGTTGTAGATGTTTCTGCTACACTACTGGTGGATGTTTCAGCAGCAGGAGTTGTTGTGATCGTGGAAGTCTCTGTAGTTGTAGATGTTTCTGCTACACTACTGGTGGATGTTTCAGCAGCAGGAGTTGTTGTGATTGTGGAAATGTCTGTTGTTGTAGTTTCAGCAGGAGTTGTGATCGTGGAGGTCTCTGTTGTTGTAGATGTTTGTGCTGCACTTGTGGTGGATGTTTCAGGAGCAGTTGTTGTGATTGTGGCGGTCTCTGTTGTTGTAGATTTTTCTGCTGCACTAGTGGTGGATGTTTCAGCAGGAGTTGTTGTGATGGAAGTCTCTGTTGTTGTAGATGTTTCTGCTGCACTAGTGGTGGAAGTTTCAGCAGCAGTTGTTGTGATTGTGGAAGTCTCTTTTGTTGTAGATGTTTCTGCTGGACTAGTGGTGGATGTTTCAACAGGAGTCGTGATTGTGGAAGGCTCTGTTGTTGCTGTAGATGTTGCAGCAGGAGTTGTTGTTGCTGATGAATAATCTGTTGTTGGTTCATAAGAAAACTCTTATCAGTTTAGATGGCACTTGCAAAAGCAATGACAAAAAAAACAATTGTGTGTAGAATTCGTATGTAGGTTTTTGCAGAATACTTGGTGAAAAACCATCATTACTGACCAAAGTTTATTTAAAATCATGTCTAATCTGACCATTTTACCAGCCTGTACTTTGTCTCACACATGTACAATACAAGATTTGATCAAACATTTGCCTTTAATGTTTTGTCAGACGTACCTGTATTATTAACTGAGAAAGAAGTTATGTTCAGGTCACTGATAGTGTCTGTGTCACTCAGTAATGCTTCTGCTATTTGGCCTTCTGATGGGATATCCTCTGTAGAGTTGAAAACGAGTTCCGATGTGGTAATGACCGACCCCTTGCTGAAATGCATTTTGTTTTAGAAATACTGTAATATTGGAATTATTTCTTTATATCCCCACCTGAGTAATAAATGGGTTAATCGCAAGTATGTGTTATCTCTCATAGTTTTAAACAAACACAAAGGCATGTTATTTAAAATAATCAACATTGAAGTTTATATTATTTACCTGAAATTTAGTACAATGACTCTAAGGAAGGACGTAAACTCCTTGAAAATGGTTTCAAGCTGTAACAAAATACAAAAAGTTACAATGAACTCTTATAAAACTACGACAAATTTAAAGTATTTCTGAATAAATGTAATTGCTGTTTATACATTAATGTATTATGTAGTGAATACAGTATGTTGGCCTGAACTCACATGAAATCGGACAACTCTAGCCCTATTTTTGAAAGATGTAGACTGTGAATCACTGAGGTCCTCTATAAATGCATCTTTAGAGCGGAACACCAGCTTTATTTTCACTTCATTTACAAGCTCCGTTGTTGTAGATGTTTCTGCTGCATTAGTGGTAGATATTTCTGCAGGAGTTGTTGTGATCGTGGAAGTCTCTGTTGTTGTAGATGTTTCTGCTGCACTACTGGCGGATGTTTCAGCAGCAGTTGTTGTGATCGTGGAGGTCTCTGTTGTTGTAGATGTTTCTGCAGCACTACTGGCAGATGTTTCAGGAGCAGTTGTGATTGTGGAAGTGTCTGTTGTTGTAGATGTTTCTGCTGCACTAGTGGTGGATGTTTCAGAAGAAGTTGTTGTGATTGTGGAAATGTCTGTTGTTGTAGATGTTTCTGCTGCACTAGTGGTGGATGTTTTTGTTGTGATCGTGGAAGTCTCTGTTGTTGTAGATGTTTCTGCTTCACTAGTGGCGGATGTGGCGGATGCAGTTGTTGTGATCGTGGAAGTCTCTGTCGTTGTAGATGTTTCTGCTGCACTAATGGCGGATGTTTCAGCAGCAGTTGTTGTGATCGTGGAAGTCTCTGTTGTTGTAGATGTTTCTGCTGCACTAGTGGTGGATGTTTCAGGAGCAGCAGTTGTGATTGTGGAAGCCTCTGTTGTTGTAGATGTTTCTGCTACAATAGTGGTGGATGTTTCAGCAGGAGACGCAATTGTGAAAACCTCTGTTGTTGTATATGTTTCTGCTGTACTAGTGGTGGATGTTTCAGTGGCAGTTGTTGTGATTATGGAGTTCTCTGATGTTGTAGATGTTTCTGCTACACTACTGGTGGATGTTTCAGGAGCAGTTATTGTGATTGTGGAAGTCTCTGTTGTTTTAGATGTTTCTGCTGCACTAGTGGTGGATGTTTCAGCCACAGCTGTTTTGAGTAGATGTTTCTGTTGCACTAGTGGTGGATCTTTCAGCCGCAGCTGTTGTAATTGTGGAAGTCTCTGTTGTTGTAGATGTTTCTGCTGCACTAGTGGTGGATGTTTCAGGAGCAGTTGTTGTGTTTGTGGAAGTCTTTGATGTTATAGATGTTTCTGCTGCACTAGTGGTGGATGTTTCAGGAGCAGTTGTTGTGTTTGTGGAAGTCTTTGATGTTATAGATGTTTCTGCTGCACTAGTGGTGGATGTTTCAGGAGCAGTTGTTGTGTTTGTGGAAGTCTTTGATGTTATAGATGTTTCTGCTGCACTAGTGGTGGATGTTTCAGGAGCAGTTGTTGTGTTTGTGGAAGTCTTTGATGTTATAGATGTTTCTGCTGCACTAGTGGTGGATGTTTCAGGAGCAGTTGTCAGGAGTTGTTGTGATTGTGGAGGGCTCTGTTGTTGTAGATGTTTCTGCTGCACTAGTGGTGGATGTTTCAGCTGCAGTTGTTGTGATTGTGGAAGTCTCTGTTGTTGTAGATGTTTCTGCTGCACTAGTGGTGGATGTTTCAGCTGCAGTTGTTGTGATTGTGGAAGTCTCTGTTGTTGTAGATGTTTCTGCTGCACTAGTGGTGGATGTTTCAGCTGCAGTTGTTGTGATTGTGGAAGTCTCTGTTGTTGTAGATGTTTCTGCTGCACTAGTGGTGGATGTTTCAGCTGCAGTTGTTGTGATTGTGGAAGTCTCTGTTGTTGTAGATGTTTCTGCTGCACTAGTGGTGGATGTTTCAGCAGCAGTTATTGTGATTGTGGAGGGCTCTGTTTTTGTTGATGTTTCTGCTACACTAGTGGTGGATGTTTCAGCTGCAGTTGTTGTGATTGTGGAAGTCTCTGTTGTTGTAGATGTTTCTGCTGCACTAGTGGTGGATGTTTCAGCTGCAGTTGTTGTGATTGTGGAAGGCTCTGTTGTTGCTATAGATGTTGCAGCAGGAGTTGTTGTGGCTGTTGAATAGTCTGTTGTTGGTTCATAAAAAAAATTCTTATCAGTTTAGATGTATGTAAATTTTAACAGAATAATTATTTAAAAACTTCATTACTGACTAAAGTTGATATAAACCATGTCTAATTTGATAGTTTTACCAGTCAGTACAGTCTCTCACACATGTATAATACAAGATTTGTTTAAACATTTTGCTTTTAATGTTTTGTCAGACGTACCTGTATTATTAACTGAGAAAGAAGTTATGTTCAGATCATTGTCAGTTTCTATGGCACTCTGTAATGCTTCTGCTATTTGGCCTTCTGATGGGACATCCTCTGTGGTGTTGAAAACGAGGTTCGATGTGGTAATGACTGACCCCGCTCTGAAATACATTTTTTAGAAATACTGTCACATTGGAATTAATTCTTTATATCTCCACCTGACCAAAAATGGATTAATCAGTAAGTATGAGTTATTTCTCACAGTTCAAACATACACAAAGGCAGTGTATATAAAATAGTCAGTATTGAAATATATAGTATTTACCTGAAGTTTAGTACAGTGATTCTTAAGAATGATCTAAACTGCTGAAAAATGGCTTCAAGCTGTAACAAAATACAGACAGTTGCAATGAGCTCTTATAAAACTATAAGAAACTTAAAGTATTTATGATTAAATGTGATTGATGTTTATTAATTGAAGGATTATGTAGTGAACACAGTATGTGGGTTTGAACTCACAATATCCTGAACATGCTTAGCCCTATTTTTGAAAGCAGGAGACTGTGAATCATTGAAGTCATCTATAAATGTATCTTTAGAGTGGAACACCAGCTTTATTTTCACTTCATTTACAGGCTCCATTGTTGTATATGTTTCTAGTACACTAGTGGTGGATGTTTCAGCAGTTGTTGTGATTGTGGAAGTCTCTGTTGTTGTAGATTTTTCTGTTGCACTAATGGTGGATGTTTCAGCAGGAGATGTGATGGTTGACATCTCTGTTGTCGTGGATGTTTCTGGTGCAGTTGTTGTGATAGTGGAAGTCTCTGTTGTTGTAGATGTTTCTGCTGCACTAGTGGTGGCTGTTTCAGCAGGAGATGTGATTGTTGAAGTCTTTGTTGTCATAGATGTTTCTGGTGCAGTTGTGATTGAGGAAGTCTCTGTTGTTGTAGATGTTTCTGCTGCACTAGTGGTGGCTGTTTCAGCAGGAGATGTGATTGTTGAAGTTTTTGTTGTCATAGATGTTTCTGGTGCAGTTGTGATTGTGGAAGTCTCTGTTGTTGTAGATGTTTCTGCTGCACTAGTGGTGGATGTTTCAGCAGTTGTTGTGATTGTGGAAGTCTCTGTTGTTGTTGACGTTTCTGCTGCACTAGTTTTGGATGTTTCAGGAGGATTTGGTGTAGCTGATGATATTTCTGTATTTGATGTTTGCTGTTGTGTAGTTGTTTCAGTTGTACTAACTGGTGGTGGATGTTTCAGGCGCAGTTGTGATCGTGGAAGTCTTTGTTGTTGTAGATGTTTCTGCTGCCCTAGTGGTGGATGTTTCAGGAGCAGTTGTGATCGTGGAAGCCTCTGTCGTTGTAGATGTTTCTGCTGCACTAGTGGTCGATGTTTCAGCTGCAGTTGTTGTGGTCGTGGAAGTCTCTGTCGTTGTAGATGTTTCTGCTGCACTAGTGGTGGATGTTTCAGGAGCAGTTGTTGTGATTGTGGAAGTCTCTGTTGCTGTAGATGTTTCTCC
>NW_015537995.1:60845-62567 GCF_001515605.1 Sinocyclocheilus anshuiensis
TTTCAGGAGCAGTTGTTGTGATCGTGAAAGTCTCTGTTGTTGTAGATGTTTCTGCTGCACTAGTGGGATGTTTCAGGAGCAGTTGTTGTGATCGTGAAAGTCTCTGTTGTTGTAGATGTTTCTGCTGCACTAGTGGGATGTTTCAGGAGCAGTTGTTGTGATCGTGAAAGTCTCTGTTGTTGTAGATGTTTCTGCTGCACTAGTGGGATGTTTCAGGAGCAGTTGTTGTGATCGTGAAAGTCTCTGTTGTTGTAGATGTTTCTGCTGCACTAGTGGGATGTTTCAGGAGCAGTTGTTGTGATCGTGAAAGTCTCTGTTGTTGTAGATGTTTCTGCTGCACTAGTGGGATGTTTCAGGAGCAGTTGTTGTGATCGTGAAAGTCTCTGTTGTTGTAGATGTTTCTGCTGCACTAGTGGGATGTTTCAGGAGCAGTTGTTGTGATCGTGAAAGTCTCTGTTGTTGTAGATGTTTCTGCTGCACTAGTGGGATGTTTCAGGAGCAGTTGTTGTGATCGTGAAAGTCTCTGTTGTTGTAGATGTTTCTGCTGCACTAGTGGGATGTTTCAGGAGCAGTTGTTGTGATCGTGAAAGTCTCTGTTGTTGTAGATGTTTCTGCTGCACTAGTGGGATGTTTCAGGAGCAGTTGTTGTGATCGTGAAAGTCTCTGTTGTTGTAGATGTTTCTGCTGCACTAGTGGGATGTTTCAGGAGCAGTTGTTGTGATCGTGGAAGTCTCTGTCGTTGTAGATGTTTCTGCTTCACTAGTGGTGGACGTTTCAGGAGCAGTTGTGATCGTGGAAGTCTCTGTCGTTGTAGATGTTTCTGCTTCACTAGTGGTGGATGTTTCAGGAGCAGTTGTTGTGATCGTGGAAGTCTCTGTCGTTGTAGATGTTTCTGCTTCACTAGTGGTGGATGTTTCAGGAGCAGTTGTTGTGATCGTGGAAGTCTCTGTCGTTGTAGATGTTTCTGCTTCACTAGTGGTGGATGTTTCAGGAGCAGTTGTTGTGATCGTGGAAGTCTCTGTCGTTGTAGATGTTTCTGCTTCACTAGTGGTGGATGTTTCAGGAGCAGTTGTTGTGATCGTGGAAGTCTCTGTCGTTGTAGATGTTTCTGCTTCACTAGTGGTGGATGTTTCAGGAGCAGTTGTTGTGATCGTGGAAGTCTCTGTCGTTGTAGATGTTTCTGCTTCACTAGTGGTGGATGTTTCAGGAGCAGTTGTTGTGATCGTGGAAGTCTCTGTCGTTGTAGATGTTTCTGCTTCACTAGTGGTGGATGTTTCAGGAGCAGTTGTTGTGATCGTGGAAGTCTCTGTCGTTGTAGATGTTTCTGCTTCACTAGTGGTGGATGTTTCAGGAGCAGTTGTTGTGATCGTGGAAGTCTCTGTCGTTGTAGATGTTTCTGCTTCACTAGTGGTGGATGTTTCAGGAGCAGTTGTTGTGATCGTGGAAGTCTCTGTCGTTGTAGATGTTTCTGCTTCACTAGTGGTGGATGTTTCAGCTGCAGTTGTTGTAATTGTGGAACTCTCTGTCGTTGTAGATGTTTCTGCTGCACTAGTGGTGGATGTTTCAGCTGCAGTTGTTGTGATTGTGGAGGTCTCTGTTGTTGTAGATGTTTCTGCTGCACTAGTGGTGGATGTTTCAGGAGCAGTTGTTGTGATCGTGGAAGTCTCTGTTGTTGTAGATGTTTCTGCTGCACTCGTGGATGATGTGCCAGCAGGAGTTGTT
>NW_015537995.1:67329-79395 GCF_001515605.1 Sinocyclocheilus anshuiensis
TGGTGGATGTTTCAGGAGCAGTTGTTGTGATCGTGGAAGTCTCTGTTGTTGTAGATGTTTCTGCTGCACTAATGGTGGATGTTTCAGCAGCAGTTGTTGTGATCGTGGAAGTCTCTGTTGTTGTAGATGTTTCTGCTTCACTAGTGGTGGATGTTTCAGGAGCAGTTGTTGTGATCGTGAAAGTCTCTGTCATTGTAGATGTTTTTGCTGCACTAGTGGTGGATGTTTCAGGAGCAGTTGTTGTGATCGTGGAAGCCTCTGTTGTTGTAGATGTTTCTGCTGCACTGGTGGGGGATGTTTCTGCAGGAGTTGTTGTGATTGTGGAAGTCTCTGTCGTTGTAGATGTTTCTGCTTCACTAGTGGTGGATGTTTCAGGAGCAGTTGTGATCATGGAAGTCTCTGTCGTTGTAGATGTTTCTGCTGCACTAGTGGTGGATGTTTCAGGAGCAGTTGTTGTGTTTGAGGAAGTGTCTGTTGTTGTAGATGTTTCTGCTACAATAGTGGTGGATGTTTCTGCAGGAATCGTGGTTGTGGAAGTCTCTGTTGTTGTAGATGTTTCTGCTTCACTAGTGGTGGATGTTTCAGGAGCAGTTGTGATCGTGGAAGTTTCTGTCCTTGTAGATGTTTCTGCTGCACTAGTGGTGGATGTTTCAGGAGCAGCTGTTGTGATCGTGGAAGTCTCTGTCGTTGTAGATATTTCTGCTGCACTAGTGGTGGATGTTTCAGCAGTTGTTGTGATTGTGGAAGTCTCTGTCGTTGTAGATGTTTTTGCTGCACTAGTGGTGGATGTTTCAGCAGGAGTTGGTGTGATTGTGGAAGTGTCTGTTGTTGTAGATGTTTCTGCTGCAGTTGTTGTGATTGTGGAAGTCTCTGTTGTTGTAGATGTTTCTGCTGCACTAGTGGTGGATGTTTCCACAGGAGTCGTGATCGTGGAAGCCTCTGTTGTTGTAGATGTTTCTGCTGCACTGGTGGGGGATGTTTCTGCAGGAGTTGTTGTGATTGTGGAAGTCTCTGTCGTTGTAGATGTTTCTGCTGCACTAGTGGTGGATGTTTCAGCAGGAGTTGTTGTGATTGTGGAAGTGTCTGTTGTTGAAGATGTTTCTGCTGCAGTTGTTGTGATTGTGGAAGTCTCTGTTGTTGTAGATGTTTCTGCTGCACTAGTGGTGGATGTCTCAGCAGGAGTTGTTATTGTGGAAGTCTCTGTTGTTGTAGATGTTTCAGCTGCACTAGTGGTGGATGTTTCCACAGCAGTCGTGATTGTGGAAGTCTCTGTTGTTGCAGATTTTTCTGCTGCACTAGTGGTGGATGGTTCAGCAGTTGTTTTGATCGTGGAAGTCTCAGTTGTTGTAGATGATTCTGCTGCAGTAGTGGTGGATGATTCAGGAGTCGTTGGTGTGATTGAGGAGGTCTCTGTTGTTGTAGATGTTTCTGCTGCACTAGTGGTGGATGTTTCTGGAGCAATTTGCTGCACTAGTGGTGGATGTTTCAGCAGTTGTTTTGATCATGGAAGTCTCTGTTGTTGTAGATGTTTCTGCTGCACTAGTGGTGGATGTTTCAGGAGCAGTTGTTGTGATCGTGGAAGTCTCTGTTGTTGTAGATGTTTCTGCTTCACTAGTGGCGGATGTTTCAGGAGCAGTTGTTGTGATCGTGGAAGTCTCTGTCGTTGTAGATGTTTCTACTTCACTAGTGGTGGATGTTTCAGCAGTTGTTTTGATCGTGGAAGTCTCAGTTGTTGTAGATGATTCTGCTGCAGTAGTGGTGGATGATTCAGGAGTCGTTGGTGTGATTGAGGAGGTCTCTGTTGTTGTAGATGTTTCTGCTGCACTAGTGGTGGATGTTTCAGCAGGAGTTGTTGTGATTGTGGAAGTCTCTGTCGTTGTAGATGTTTCTGCTGCACTAGTGGTGGATGTTTCAGCAGGAGTTGTTGTGATTGTGGAAGTCTCTGTCGTTGTAGATGTTTCTGCTGCACTAGTGGTGGATGTTTCAGCAGGAGTTGTTGTGATTGTGGAAGTCTCTGTCGTTGTAGATGTTTCTGCTGCACTAGTGGTGGATGTTTCAGCAGGAGTTGTTGTGATTGTGGAAGTCTCTGTCGTTGTAGATGTTTCTGCTGCACTAGTGGTGGATGTTTCAGCAGGAGTTGTTGTGATTGTGGAAGTCTCTGTCGTTGTAGATGTTTCTGCTGCACTAGTGGTGGATGTTTCAGCAGGAGTTGTTGTGATTGTGGAAGTCTCTGTCGTTGTAGATGTTTCTGCTGCACTAGTGGTGGATGTTTCAGCAGGAGTTGTTGTGATTGTGGAAGTCTCTGTCGTTGTAGATGTTTCTGCTGCACTAGTGGTGGATGTTTCAGCAGGAGTTGTTGTGATTGTGGAAGTCTCTGTCGTTGTAGATGTTTCTGCTGCACTAGTGGTGGATGTTTCAGCAGGAGTTGTTGTGATTGTGGAAGTCTCTGTCGTTGTAGATGTTTCTGCTGCACTAGTGGTGGATGTTTCAGCAGGAGTTGTTGTGATTGTGGAAGTCTCTGTCGTTGTAGATGTTTCTGCTGCACTAGTGGTGGATGTTTCAGCAGGAGTTGTTGTGATTGTGGAAGTCTCTGTCGTTGTAGATGTTTCTGCTGCACTAGTGGTGGATGTTTCAGCAGGAGTTGTTGTGATTGTGGAAGTCTCTGTCGTTGTAGATGTTTCTGCTGCACTAGTGGTGGATGTTTCAGCAGGAGTTGTTGTGATTGTGGAAGTCTCTGTCGTTGTAGATGTTTCTGCTGCACTAGTGGTGGATGTTTCAGCAGGAGTTGTTGTGATTGTGGAAGTCTCTGTCGTTGTAGATGTTTCTGCTGCACTAGTGGTGGATGTTTCAGCAGGAGTTGTTGTGATTGTGGAAGTCTCTGTCGTTGTAGATGTTTCTGCTGCACTAGTGGTGGATGTTTCAGCAGGAGTTGTTGTGATTGTGGAAGTCTCTGTCGTTGTAGATGTTTCTGCTGCACTAGTGGTGGATGTTTCAGGAGCAGTTCTTGTGATTGTGGAAGTCTCTGTTGTTGTAGCTGTTTCTGCTGCACTAGTCGTGGATGGTTCAGTAAGTGTCGTCATGGCAGGTGTAGAACTTGTTGTTTGCGACTCAGCTATTGCTAGAGAAAAGAAAAACTTTTGGTATATATTTTTCATTTTTGATTTGTCAAAACATTATGCAAATTCATGCCAATAAAATGTTTTACCAACTACAAAAAAATTTTTTTAAATAAGTAAATAAATTAAATCTAAGAATGATATGTTATAACTATGAATATCTATGAAACAGTTCTATTATAGTCAATATTTTTTAGCCCCTGCACAAGCTGTGCACTTAATTTGATGAGAATCAGAATTACAATATTGTATTTACAATCTGGACACCAGGACAAAAAAGGATATGCATTTCCAGTGATAGAGGCGCTACATGTTAAGAATATCATCAGAACTGTTCAGCCTCACTACTCTATCCTCAGTATCTCTCACTACAGATTTGTCAAGACATGTTCTCCACAAGTGTCTTAGACCCATCCTTCCTATTAATTTTGCTCGTAGGTTTCTTTTTTTCCCTAATAAATACATGAAGAAATACTTTTTGTTGTGAAGTTGAATGACTTACAGATAAAAATCCATATTATAACAAAAGCTCTCCACTCCATCGTGGAAAGTGTCAAGTGGTGAAGAAAAGAATCTGTGAAGTAAGCAATAGATCACTTAAGATATTTTTATACATAAATATATTTTGCTTAATCAAAGAAAAACACATAAAATACAATAAAACATCAAATGAGCCATCTACTGTATTAGTTGAAACACACACACACACACAAACACACAAGCTCTACTCCTCAAAAAAAAAAAAAAAAAAAACACTTTAAAACTGGTGAAATTAGTGATGGTTGTGATTTCAGATTTCATGCAGTAGGTCGTTCTAGAGCCTTGGACCCACAACAGCAAAATTGTAATAAATAATTGGTCCCATTTTATATTAGGTTGTACTTATTGTGTTCATATTGTATTGCAAAACATTTTTGCTGCTATTTAAGTGGGATACGGGTAAGGTTAGGGACAGGTTTGGTGTAAGGTGTAAGGGATGGGTCAACAGTGTAATTAAACAGATAGCCGATGTTGTCCGGACACTGGAAAGGTCTATCAAAAATATAGTTTATTTTGCATATGCAAATGTAATTACAGAAATTAATTACAGATATAATCACATGCAGGTATTTTTTTAAATATAATTACAATGTAAAACATGTATGTACACAATAAGAGCATTGTATCAAATGATTAATTTAAGTACATAGTAGTTAAGGCCACCTAATATAAAGTGGGACCAATAATTCAATAAATTATAACTACAGTCTATAGAGGTGTCAGACAACTCTCTGTTATCTGCTAGAATAAACCAAAACTACAAACAGCATTTTCATTTATGTCAACTTCCCAAACTGTTACCCAATTGCCATAAATAACGTTAGAGTATCAGTTAAAACGATTTTATGAGCAATTTAAAAAAAAATTAAATCAAGACCATGTGTAAACTGAAGAAATTAACTTGAATATCTGGCAAAATACATTTAGTGACAGTACACATACCACAGATTTCTGCTACCATCAATTTACTACAAATCCATTTTTTTGCTTTATTTTTTTTATTGATAACTCACATACTACGAGAAATTAATGCATTTTTTGTTATCCTATAGTCTGTTAAAATTTCTTGTTTAATTTATAATTAACACAAACATCTTTAATAAGAACATAGTTATATAACGTCCTTACCTTATCCTTGAGCAAATATCACTGAGCTGTGAAATAAAAATGGTTAATCCACTGTTGGTTCAACGGCTTCAAGGACTAGTTATCCTTTGCTCAATTTCAGCACTTTTCTTGACTCACCTGTAGCAATACTGCCTTAAATAGAATGCATGACGTGGTTGGTTTTTCTTCTCCTTTAATGAAATGCATAAATAAGTAATGGAATGCTACTTGGCAGGGGCTGTGATTTGTTGTATTATTGTGTCTGTCAACAGCATGTTTTCTCTCTCTCTCTCTCTCTCCAGACCTATTTATTACAGCTGTGATGATGATGCTAGGAATGTTTGCCAAATTTATAAATAGAGGCTGTTAAACAACTTGACAACCCTGTCTTCAAAAGGTTGATGATAAAAATCAATATCATTTGATAGTATGTTATCATATAAGTGTGACTATCATATGATACAGAATTTTATAGAGCGTATTTTGTTATGGAACCTTGAGATTACTTTTATAGAGTATAAATTCTAAACTTGCAATTGTTGTTGTTTTTGTTGAAATAGTTATATTCTTTGTGATGTTAGAAGCTTATCTTTCTGTTCGTTGATTATCATTATTATTGATGCACAAGATTATAGTTATTTCACATGTATTTATAAAAACAAAATAGTCATATTGCCTTGATTTTTTATAATAAATGGTTTATTCTTTTTGATTAATATACCAATTACAAGCATATTTAGTTTTCCTTGAATAAAACAATAATTTGCAATTGAAACAAATATAAAACCGGAAGACTTAGATTCTGGTGAGAACATAGATGCATGTTTTTATTTAGATTATCACGCAGCACATTTACATATATGCGTGTTTATTTTTCCTACGTCAAATGTTCATGCTTGTTACACATGCAAGATGTCAAGAGATACCTGGTTAACCAAAAGCATTCTTCACATTCATTGCTTCTGGGAACATTTCCCACATCTTTTGAAATTGTGTCACTGGTTAAACTCCTAGTGCTGATTGGATTAAAATGTTTAGTATAATATGAAATTTATATATTTCTTTACATATCAGGACTTATAGTTAGAAAAATAGTGTATATACTGCACAGGTACTCTCTAGTTCTCTTCATGTAGGTATGATCAATAATAAGTTTACTTGTTTGTTCATATTGTGTTCTTTTTCACAATTCTGAGTTTAAATTGAATTAAAATCATTAAAAAAAATTAAATATTTAGAAATGTATTGAATGATTTTAAGTGGAAATCCAATATAATATTTAGAGATGTAGATAGAAATAAAAAATGTAATATGGACAAATCCGAATTAAATCTGATCAGAAATTACATTTGCTGAATATAGATATTGAAATTAAACTGTTGAATAACAAGTAATAAGCAGCTTTAGAGTACGTTATAAAAAAGAGTTAGTATAAAGTTTAGTCTTCAAGTCATTTTGTTTTAAGTGTCACTTTGCTTATAATTCTGAGTTTAAATTGAATTAAAATCATAAAAAAAAATTAAATATTTAGAAATGTATTGAATGATTTTAAGTGGAAATCCAATATAATATTTAGAGATGTAGAAAGAAATAAAAAATGTAATATGGACAAATCCGAATTAAATCTGATCAGAAATTACATTTGCTGAATATAGATATTGAAATTAAACTGTTGAATAACAAGTAATAAGCAGCTTTAGAGTACGTTATAAAAAAGAGTTAGTATAAAGTTTAGTCTTCAAGTCATTTTGTTTTAAGTGTCACTTTGCTTATAAAGTCCAGTAAAGTAGCTGTCATGCTATGGGCGTACATTTCTGCATAATCATTCTTGCCATTACAATCAAGCCTTAGAAGTGAATAGATGGGTGTGGTGGGTGTTACTGTGAACCACCCTCCACTTTATACTTTCTGAAACTGCCAAGTGATGCTGTGGACATGATATGAAACCAGACTTAGGAGAGATGTTTTATATTAAATAGTATAATATAAAGGAAGTGCTACTGTATTGTCTAATATATATGCTGTCCAAATTGTCTGTGCCTGTGTTTGTGTGTGTGTGTGTGTGTGTGTGTGCATGGTACATACATTTGTACATATATGTTAACCTTAACCAGCCTAATGATCAGGGTGTGTTAGTAAAAATAGCAACCTCTTTTGTGAACTTCCTGTTCCAGAGCAGGTTCCAGGGTGAGGATCTGAAGCAAATGTCACAAAACATCAGAGCATGCCAGTAAATGTCTGCATTTTGACAAGACATGGCTTTGACCAGTGGTGGGCATGTTACTTTAAAAAAGTAAATAGTATAGTTACTAGTTACTTCTCACAAATAGTAACTAAGGGCCAGTTTTACTAAACAGGGCAAATTAGCGCGAGAGCGCAATTCCAAAATGGAATTCCCGTTGGGAGGGGAAACTTCTGTGGGGGATTCACTAACAATGCGCAAATTAAAGAACACAGACGCAAGATCTCATTTACATATCAACCAACGCAATATAGGCCTATATATATTATGAGGTGCCAAACAGGAAATAATTATATACAAATCTGAATATGTAGATGTAAATCTTAATATATAATTGTAAATTGTGAATATATAGTTATAAGCCTGAATATATAATTGTAAATAGTTAATATACAGTTATAATTCTGACTATACTATGTCTGAATATATAGAAGTAAATATGTATATATACTCATAAGTCTAAATATATAAATGCAAATCTGAATATATAATTAGAATTCTGAATATATAAATGTAAATCTTAATATATAGTTATAAGTCTGAATATATAAATGCAAATCTGAAAATATACTTATAATTCTGAATATATAAATGTAAATCTGAATATATAGTTATAAGTCTGAATATATAGAAGTAAATCGGAATATATAGTTATAAATCGGAATATATAAATGTAAATTGAGAATATATAGAAGTAAATCTGAATATATAGTTATAACTCTGAATATATAAATGTAAATTGTAAATATATAGAAGTAAATCTTAATATATAGTTAAGTCTGAATATATAAATGTAAATCTGAATATATACTTATAAATCTGAATATATAAATGTAAATCTGAATATATAGTTATAATTCTGAATATGTAAATGTAAATCTGAATATATAGTTATAGATCTGAATATATAAATGTAAATTGTGAATATGTAGTTATAACTCTGAATATATAAATGTAAATTGTAAATATATAGAAGAAAATCTGAATATATAGTTAAAAGTCTGAATATATAGAGGTAAATCCAAAAATATAGTTGTAAAGTTTGAATATATAAATGTAAATTGTGAATTTATATTTTTTTATTCTAATTATATAATAGTAAATCACAATGTATTTTTATTAATCTTGAGTATATAAATGCAAATCTGAATATATATATATATACTACATTTCAACATAAATATATCTTTACTATTAGGCATATCAATAGGCAGATGTTCTTGCTTTTTTAATGAAAACAGTATGCTTATGTATCCTGTACATGTATCAATGCAGATATTGTACTAATAGCATTGTCACTGACTATGAGGACCTTTTGGCACCATAGCCAGCCTTTTTTAAAGTAGATGGAAAATACTCCTTTTGGTTTAGATTAGCGAGATGCACTAACAATAAAGCTCATTCTGATAATTAATATAGTAAAATATTTACATTGATAACTATATACAGGATTTACAGGTATACTAAAAGGTCTATTGATATGCCTTATAATAAAGATACAGTTATATTGAGATGTAGACAATATATATATTGTTATTCAGACTTATAACAATATATTCAGATTTACTTCTATATATTCACAATTTACATTTATATATTCACATTTATAACTATATATTCACAATTTACATTTATATATTCAGATTTATAACTATATATTCAGATTTACATCTATATATTCAGATTTATAAATATATATTCAGATTTACATTTATATATTCAGACATACATTTATATATTCAAAATTATAAATATATATTCAACGGTACACAGATGTCACGGTTCGGTACGTACCTCGGTTCTGGGGTCACGGTTCGATACGATTTCGGTACAACAGGAGAAAAACGTCTCAGGTTACTTGTGTAACCATGGTTCCCTGAGTAGGGAACGAGACACTGCGTCCTCTAGGGGTCGCTATGGGGAACGCCTCGTCGTGACCCGTGTCTGAAGCATACATTGAAAAACACCAACTCGTTGGCCGGCGACAGCCATGACGTCACTACCGGTGCGACTATAGTATAAATAGGCGCCGGGAGCACACATCATTCACTTCTTCGTCTGAAGCTTGCGTCCGCAGCATGGCGAGACAAGAGATACCTGGTTAACCAAAAGCATTCTTCACATTCATTGCTTCTGGGAACATTTCCCACATCTTTTGAAATTGTGTCACTGGTTAAACTCCTAGTGCTGATTGGATTAAAATGTTTAGTATAATATGAAATTTATATATTTCTTTACATATCAGGACTTATAGTTAGAAAAATAGTGTATATACTGCACAGGTACTCTCTAGTTCTCTTCATGTAGGTATGATCAATAATAAGTTTACTTGTTTGTTCATATTGTGTTCTTTTTCACAATTCTGAGTTTAAATTGAATTAAAATCATTAAAAAAAATTAAATATTTAGAAATGTATTGAATGATTTTAAGTGGAAATCCAATATAATATTTAGAGATGTAGATAGAAATAAAAAATGTAATATGGACAAATCCGAATTAAATCTGATCAGAAATTACATTTGCTGAATATAGATATTGAAATTAAACTGTTGAATAACAAGTAATAAGCAGCTTTAGAGTACGTTATAAAAAAGAGTTAGTATAAAGTTTAGTCTTCAAGTCATTTTGTTTTAAGTGTCACTTTGCTTATAAAGTCCAGTAAAGTAGCTGTCATGCTATGGGCGTACATTTCTGCATAATCATTCTTGCCATTACAATCAAGCCTTAGAAGTGAATAGATGGGTGTGGTGGGTGTTACTGTGAACCACCCTCCACTTTATACTTTCTGAAACTGCCAAGTGATGCTGTGGACATGATATGAAACCAGACTTAGGAGAGATGTTTTATATTAAATAGTATAATATAAAGGAAGTGCTACTGTATTGTCTAATATATATGCTGTCCAAATTGTCTGTGCCTGTGTTTGTGTGTGTGTGTGTGTGTGTGTGTGCATGGTACATACATTTGTACATATATGTTAACCTTAACCAGCCTAATGATCAGGGTGTGTTAGTAAAAATAGCAACCTCTTTTGTGAACTTCCTGTTCCAGAGCAGGTTCCAGGGTGAGGATCTGAAGCAAATGTCACAAAACATCAGAGCATGCCAGTAAATGTCTGCATTTTGACAAGACATGGCTTTGACCAGTGGTGGGCATGTTACTTTAAAAAAGTAAATAGTATAGTTACTAGTTACTTCTCACAAATAGTAACTAAGGGCCAGTTTTACTAAACAGGGCAAATTAGCGCGAGAGCGCAATTCCAAAATGGAATTCCCGTTGGGAGGGGAAACTTCTGTGGGGGATTCACTAACAATGCGCAAATTAAAGAACACAGACGCAAGATCTCATTTACATATCAACCAACGCAATATAGGCCTATATATATTATGAGGTGCCAAACAGGAAATAATTATATACAAATCTGAATATGTAGATGTAAATCTTAATATATAATTGTAAATTGTGAATATATAGTTATAAGCCTGAATATATAATTGTAAATAGTTAATATACAGTTATAATTCTGACTATACTATGTCTGAATATATAGAAGTAAATATGTATATATACTCATAAGTCTAAATATATAAATGCAAATCTGAATATATAATTAGAATTCTGAATATATAAATGTAAATCTTAATATATAGTTATAAGTCTGAATATATAAATGCAAATCTGAAAATATACTTATAATTCTGAATATATAAATGTAAATCTGAATATATAGTTATAAGTCTGAATATATAGAAGTAAATCGGAATATATAGTTATAAATCGGAATATATAAATGTAAATTGAGAATATATAGAAGTAAATCTGAATATATAGTTATAACTCTGAATATATAAATGTAAATTGTAAATATATAGAAGAAAATCTGAATATATAGTTAAAAGTCTGAATATATAGAGGTAAATCCAAAAATATAGTTGTAAAGTTTGAATATATAAATGTAAATTGTGAATTTATATTTTTTTATTCTAATTATATAATAGTAAATCACAATGTATTTTTATTAATCTTGAGTATATAAATGCAAATCTGAATATATATATATATATAGTCTACATTTCAACATAAATATATCTTTACTATTAGGCATATCAATAGGCAGATGTTCTTGCTTTTTTAATGAAAACAGTATGCTTATGTATCCTGTACATGTATCAATGCAGATATTGTAATATATTCATTATTTTAATTATTACTGTCTATCATATGCTGCTGCAATTGTCTCCATTCACTCCAATCACTATTTGTAAACATATTGTTACGCGTTGGTGAGGTATAAACGCACAAGGACGAAGGAGATCAACAAAAAGTTATTTTAATTAGAAAATCCAGGAGACAGCATCCTATACATGTATCAATGCAGATATTGTACTAATAGCATTGTCACTGACTATGAGGACCTTTTGGCACCATAGCCAGCCTTTTTTAAAGTAGATGGAAAATACTCCTTTTGGTTTAGATTAGCGAGATGCACTAACAATAAAGCTCATTCTGATAATTAATATAGTAAAATATTTACATTGATAACTATATACAGGATTTACAGGTATACTAAAAGGTCTATTGATATGCCTTATAATAAAGATACAGTTATATTGAGATGTAGACAATATATATATTGTTATTCAGACTTATAACAAGATTTATAAATATATATTCAGATTTACATTTATATATTCAGACATACATTTATATATTCAAAATTATAAATATATATTCAACGGTACACAGATGTCACGGTTCGGTACGTACCTCGGTTCTGGGGTCACGGTTCGATACGATTTCGGTACAACAGGAGAAAAACGTCTCAGGTTACTTGTGTAACCATGGTTCCCTGAGTAGGGAACGAGACACTGCGTCCTCTAGGGGTCGCTATGGGGAACGCCTCGTCGTGACCCGTGTCTGAAGCATACATTGAAAAACACCAACTCGTTGGCCGGCGACAGCCATGACGTCACTACCGGTGCGACTATAGTATAAATAGGCGCCGGGAGCACACATCATTCACTTCTTCGTCTGAAGCTTGCGTCCGCAGCATGGCGAGA
>NW_015537995.1:79446-104419 GCF_001515605.1 Sinocyclocheilus anshuiensis
ATTATATTAAATTATAATATATATATATATATATATATATATATATATATATATATATAATCTGCAGTAGCCTACATATATACATACAAGGAATAAATAACGTTATTATTGGATATCACATTCTTTTACAGTTCCTTCTGACAACAGGAAATCAATCCATAATATTGATGCAGGAAACCTCAGAATAATTGTCTGACAATTCAAAGTAATGATTTGCAGCTCATTAGTGTTCTATGCCTTTTTTTATTGACTTTTCCTCTTCATGACCCCACAGCAACTAGCCATACAGTAACAATAGAACACCAGAACAGGTACACAAGCACTCACCCTTCCATATATACATACACATTCAATTTACACTTAAATAAATAAAATAAAAACAATAACACAGGCTAAATTATACTCTACATAAATTGAAATAAAAAATAAACAGATAGATTGGTCACAGACAGTGTTTACAATGTCAATACTCTTCTATGCTAATTTAAAATTTGATGCATACATTATCACAAATGTGGGAGCAATGGCTAACCTTAACTATCAATTAATTAATTACAAATGGTTTGCATGGGAAATGTTTAATGAAACTTTCAGACTTCCAGAGGCTCCTATAGCTCCTATAGAACTTCCAGAGGCTCCTATAGGCACTTCAATTTTAAAGGACATTTTTGAGATTGATATACCATGCTGCCCTAAACTTCTGCTTGTACATGATGACTCAGCCTTCGATTCGACTCAGACTTCATTGTTATTCTTTGGATTGACTGCAGTCAAGACAATTATTTAATTGACATGACTGTACTGGTTTTTGTACTGATTTTCCGATGATGTTACTGATTTTTTAATTTATTTAATTTATTTATTTATATGTATTTATTTTATATGTATTAATTGTTATTTTATCGAATGGTTGTGACACTATGTTAATATGTATTGTCAAGAACTGCACCTAAATGTAATATGGTTGCTATTGGTGGGTGCAAATGTATTGGACTTTATTTTTTAACATTGTGCAGGAATGAATGAATGAATTAATCATTGAATGTGGGTACAAAATGACCAGGGTTCATCCACCATATATCATGCTTGTGCCACGTTCTTATGTCACACGACACTGTTTTAAATCCTACATGGGTGTGATTGAATTACACATTGGCTAAATGAAACTGCATTTCTCTGTATGTACTAGTCAGCCCCACCTCCAGGCTAAATCATTTACATAAATAATTGCATAATAAAGACTTTTTGTTCATAGGGTTATTTCCTGTAAATATAAATCCCGTATATCATAATGATATCAGCAATAATTATATTCATAACAATTTCATTTATCAATAACAACTGAATATTCACCACAGCAGTTAAATATTTCTTTGCTTCCTCTCCATTTAAAGCTGTAAGTGGTTCTTCTCCAAAACACATTTTTAATCTGCCTTTCCAATGGGAGTGTTTACTTCATTACAGATTGAGCTCATAACCATTTATGAGCATAATCAGACACATGATTTTCCACATGAGAAATCTATGCATTTTCTTTACACGGTCGATGCACCCTTTTCTACATAGGAATGCTGAGACACCTTTTAGAGTACAATAACAAGAAGTAGCATACTTTAAATGTCACATCAAATACAAAAAGGAAAATTGGGTAAGATGTCATGTACCTCTTTTTCTCCAGCTCAGATCTTCATGCCAATGCAAATGAATAATCATGTTTGGTGTGGCTAATAAGCATCATGCAAAATATTTTGAATCTGCATGATGCTCATTTTGAAAGGCTCAACAGTCAAATGAGGGTCCAAGTATTCAACAACACCATAAGCAACTGTGGGATAATAAAAGTGATTATATGTTACAATGAAAGTCAAAATTCAGAGACTTAACTAAATGAGTGCAGATAAAGAGGGGAAGCAAAGCAAATGCACTATGGCAAAAAAAAGGAAACGCAAGGAGAAAACAACAATCATAAAAAAATAAAGGTTCCAAAGTGACTTTTTAGTCTAAACAACTGTTTTACACTATAAAAAAAAACCTTTTGTGCAGTGGAAAGGTTCCTTGGACATGAACGGTTCTTCATGGAACCACAGATGCCAAAAAAGAAAATGATTTTTTAAGAGTGACTATGCAGAGGTTCATTAAGATTGTTAACTAAATGAGAATGCAGCTGCATTGACTCTCTGTAACACCACTGAAAAAGAGTGAAAACACAATTCAAAATGGACTATATAACCCATAAAAAACCTTAAAATCTAAAGAGCTCAGGTACCCTCAGCACATAGCAACAATACCAACACATCCCACACAGTAAACCATTGCAATGCTACAGACTCGTCATATCCTGTCTTGCTCGTGACGCACTTTCTCAGGAATGGTTCTTTTGCAAGCACTGGCATTTCTTTCAGGAAGTTTAGTTCGATTGTATTGTTGCTGCTGCCATTGTTTAAAATAACAAGAAACCAAATCAAACTTGACAAGCAGGATACTTGTATTTTTAATCAGCATATCAGAAACATCAGAGTGCTTTCAACTAGGCTTTAAAAAGATTACACACGTCACAGGTGTCCAACTAGACAGGCTGCATGCCAATGAAGTCCAAATCCTATTTTAGTACCTGTTAGAGTAGATAACAATAAAATTGACCAAATAGTAAAACGTGTTATTCTTAAAAACAGTACATTTGCCAAGTACACTATATTATGCTTGTAACTTCATTTTGTGACATGGATGGAGGTGTGGGGATTGCGGACCAAAACCTTACAACAATATTGTTCTAAATGACTATGATTTTTGAAGTTTTGATGGTGACATTGCAAGCAAATGACATGCACAACATATGTATGAAGCTGTCTCCACCTATGACTGGAAAATATAAAAATAAAAAAAAAGTCACAAGGAGAGATTTTCTCAGTGCTTAGGTGCCACCCTCTTATGAAGTATGGCAATTAGTCACAATGGTGTTATTTACTGGTGACCTGGTGAAGAAAGCAGACAGACTAGATTAACCAAACAGCCTGCAGACGTCACATAAAATGCATGTCATTGAAACTGTTTACAGTGGCATACTTGGCTTTGTTCAGAGTTCACAATTGAAGATTAATTCATATGAAGAGCTTGTTCTTAACATGATACCATGAGATAAGTAAAATTATCTCTTCTGTTTTTAGTTCGATCACATTTTAGATGATAATAATGGGTGTAGAGATGCATGTATAATGCTAATGTATAATAGGGAGTCAAAACAGCAGGGAAAATGCAATGCACAATTTTACGGTTAGTTGCAGTTTATTATTGTCATAAGCATAGCTGGCATAATATATACAGGCTTCTCAACTTTAAAAGGGAGGATATAATGCTACCTATAACCTATTTGTTACTGACGTCAACGACTACGCATGTGATCAAACATGGTATTTTCACATAAATGCACCTTTCACTTATGGTAAAATTGACAATACGAACACAATTGCTGAACAACAAATTTAGTTTCATCCATTAATTGTATTGGTTTTGGTATGAATACTAATAAATAAACATTAAATAACAAAACCAATACAACTAATTTATTAGGATTAAATACTCGTACATTTCATTTTCAAACCCCTTTAAAGAGGCTACTGTAGCAAAAATGGGGGTTATACACTAAATAGTTTATCTATTTAGATAATCTTAATGTCACACCCCGGGACTGTTTGTTGTGTTTTCTTCCCTCATGTGCTCCGTGACCTATAGTTTTCCCCCGTGTCTGATTGTGTCATTCAGTTCACCTGTGTCTTGTTAATTATAGCCTTGTTTGCCTGTGTATTTATTTCTAGTCTGTCCTGTGTTCCCTCGTCCAGTGTTAAAGTTGAGTTGAGCGTGTGTTACCTGCCTGCCTTCTGTGGAATGTGTGGATTAATTAAAGACTGTTTAGGTTCATCTGCTTTGTGCGCTCATTATACACCGCACCTCTGACACTTAAACCACTAAAAAGAATTTAAAGAGGCAATACTACTGCCACGCAAACAAGTAAAAATAACGCTCATACATCCACGTTAACCAACATAACCAACACCAAACATATCTAGATTACACTCTCCACATCAGAGCTTCAATTTCAAACAGATCGCACTTCAGTTAACATTTGATTTAAGTTTTATTGACATTTTGACATTATTATGATGAAGTTTGAAGCACATCGGGTAAAAATATGAGGCTGATTTTAAAGCATTTTGAAAATGACATACTTCCTGCTGCCAGTTGGTGGAACTAGAACTTATGCATAATAGTCACATCTATGTGATCTGCCACCTTCAACGAACAAACTGCTGATGTGAGATCAAAATCCAGTGTTTGCTGAAGTTATAACACACTTCCTGTTTCTCTTTTTGCCATAAATTTGTCACCTCGCCACAGCCAAACCGTTCGAGATATCAAAAATGTAGCATCCTCAATGTCTTGAGATCATGTTGACCGAGTTTGGTGGTGATTGGACGAAAACCCTGTGAGTATATCAAATTCCAGAGCATGTGTTTTTTTCTAGAGAACAATCCACAACAGCTGACTTCCTGTTGGGCAGAGCACTGACTGTCGTCACGAAAGTTGTTCGAGCTGATGAGATCTATATATGTATATGTTTCGTGTGCCAAATTTCAAGAGTTTTTGAGCATGTTAAGGGCCCCAAAAGCCCCCAAAACCTTGTAAAGAAATATTCACAGTTGTCCTTAGAAAAACAATAGGGACCTGCGCCCTTTATGGGCCCTATACGATAAGAATGTGTTGCCTATTACTAAATTCTGAGAAAGGTTTTCTTCTAGGATGGACAAGGATGTGGATCCTGCTTGGCAAATCCTCTGTTGCTGTGTAGCATTTTGTTGTTGTTTGTCTGTGTAATTTATGTTGTACAACAGCATTTCAGTTATGCCACCTGTTTATTTTTAAGCGAGGTTTATGCATGCCCCACTTACTGTATGTGCCCAATGGCTAGTCTTGGGTTTTTCCAATGAAGCTGAAATTGGTCAGAAGAGGGCAGGCTTGGCTTCTCCATAATATGTAATAATACTAGTAGCAGATCAACTGAAACTTGAACCATACAGCTTGTCACATGAGAATAAAAGCAGACATAAACACCTGTAATAATCACAATACAAGACAAATTACCACAAGCTCACTTTCAAGTGACATTCACACAGAACGTATCACGTTTCAATGAGATGTAAAATGATCTTAGAAAAATGTGATGTGCACGTGATCGGTTGTGCAATGTTATTCAAATGCTAAAAAATGTGCCAAGGGAACCTTGTGACATTCTTTTCATTGTGACATTTCGTCTATGTAGGTGCCTTATGTTCTACGAATTTTTACTTCTTGAATTCCTGTGCATCAGGTCAACACCTAGTGATAGTTAGCTTTTATGCCACCTCTGTTCATTCAGAAGTCTGTAACAAAAAAAAGCACCTTTCATAGTATATATATAGTTTTCCCAGGGTCCAAAATGAACATCAAATGCCAAAAGTGATTGAAATTTGGCAAAGGTAAGTAAATAGCAAGTAAATAAATAGCTCACATTGCACCACCAAACATGCATGCAGTGAAATGTTTTTTTTTTCTGTTAGAGATTGTCAAATAGATGATGCTCTGAGTGACACAATGAACTGCAATGTTTGCCATAAGTACAGAAGAAGAAAAAAACAGCTAAATAATTCCATTTTAATAGGTGTATATGCTTATGCCCTTTTTGGCCACTTCTGCACAAAACGTCACCTATATGACTAAAACGTCTACTAAAATGACTAAAGATCAAAGATATATAGCATGCCTTGAGACAATACAGGTACATCCGTCTTGTAGCAACACAGTCACGCATAGATTTGTGTGCAAAACTTTTGTTGGACTAATGAAACTTCTGTTGTGTGACTGGGTTGAGTTTCTCTTCCTGTCATTTCAAATTCCAAATCAGCACTCTGGACAACTTCCTGGAGGAAAAAAAACACTCCCGTTTCTTTTCCCCAACAAGGAACATGATCCCTTTTTCTCTTCTTTTATAAACATATAAAACAGCATAAATTGATCTGTAAACTGTAAATGTTTTTTTTTTTTAAACCCTCTGCTTTGAATTGTGAAACACAAGGATGGCACCAAACTTAAAACCTGTTCAAAACCAGTTGTTACCTTTGAAGTTTCCGCCAGAGAAATTACACACTTCACCTTTAAGGGTTCAAGGTGCTTTGGAAGATGTCCTGTCCCGACATGCCCATTGAAAACCCCTTTGAGTCTGTCTCTTTCTGCCTTCTTTACTTTTCTCTCCTTCTCCTCTCTTTCTTGACTGCTACACCCATCCACTGTAATGTAATTCATGTCTTCCCTATACTTAAGGCTAACCACAGGCCTTCCATACCATGCAGTGTAGAGAGACTGGCTTTGCCACCATAGACTTCAGCTTTCATGTGCAAACAGTGTGCTGAGGTCCGAGAAAGGCAGCGCAGTGTTTTTCAGGCAATATTTTCACTTGTGTGTGAATGCTAGACACTTTAAACATTTTTCCACCTTCAAAGCGTTAGACTGCAACAACTAGCTGTTGTGGGTGAGCCACAGCTGGCATCCTTAAGAGGCCATGATATCCAGGTGTTGTGCAGAATAGGTATTTATCTCTTCAAGCTCCTCTGCATTGTGAGGCAGGTGACTTTGGAAAGTTCCGCACGTGCTGTTTTTCAACCATTAGCGTGATGCGATCTGCCCTCATTCACCATTTACCGATTGAGCAATTGAATTGTGTGTCAGTATAAATGTGCATGTGAGCGCAAGCATGTGCATGTGTTTGTGTGTAAATGCGGGCATGCAATATTGAAGAAACACCTCCCCAGCTGTGAAAACAAATGCCACATCTGGCTGAAGGTGATTAAGGACATTTGCAAAACAACATGTAACGCTTTACTATAAGGTTCAGTTTGTTAACCTTAGATAATGCAGATAAGACAAAATAAAATATTTAGTTTTAAAGTTTTAAAATGTAGGCTGTTAATGTTGTTACTGTTCATTTTTAACATATGTATATTTTAATGTAACACTTTCACTTAAAATGTAATATTTTATGAACAAACACAAATTAACAAACAGCAGACCCATTAAACAACCTATTAAATTCTCTTATTGATAGTTCATGATAGCCTACCTAATGCATTAACTAATGCTAAGTCTTACATAGGAATGAAGGCAGGCTACATTGTTTTTGACATTTGTGTTTCTCTTTTCGTTCTTTTTGTATCGTTCTTTTTACTTTCACTTCTTCAGACAACTGCTGTAGTCTATTAATGTGTTTGATTAGCCTATGTTAGTGTAATGTTGTCGATCTCTTGTTCTATGCCCCATCTGTTTTCTTTATGTGCAATTCCTTGTGCAATCGCAGACTACGAAATAAGAGAGGTAGCCTATGAACCGCGACACTTGCTGATTATTATGGGATGCTGATTATGTAAATGTAGCCTGTGTATCCCGTCGAATCTCAGCAAGTGTGCCAGCCAGGACTTTTCCGGACTGCGTGTTAACGTTTCAGTAAGTATTAGGCTATACAGTGTATATGGATGCATAAAGACTAGCATGTAGCATGAAATCGATGTTTGTGTAGCCTACTGTATGTGTAGCCTGTGCATGTTGTTTGGCCAGCATTTCAAACTATTTTTCCGCATTGTTATAAAACGATAGAATGTCAACAATTCTGTTGATTTTGACGTATGCTTAATTAATTAGCGCTTACAGGCTACATTTTTGATAGTTACGTCAAAGCAGTAAATGCGTCAAGGCAGCAGACACACCCAAACACTAATCCTGTACCAATAGGGCTTCAGCCTGTCTTTGTTATGGTACATTGTAAGCTATACACTGTAAAGTATACTTCAAGTTTATTTTAGTAAGTATACTTAAGTAAAGTACAAGTATATTTTTAAGTATACTTTATGTAGCAAGTATACAAATATCAGTGTACTAGTAGTATACTATTTCAATACTCCTTGGGACTAAATTGGCCCACTTTCTAGTATATAAAAGTATACTTTTAAGTATACTTTAAGTATACCAGTAGTAAACTTTAAGTACACAACTAGTTTACAACAATATTTTTAGCTTGTACTGCAACTATACTAAAAGTGAACATATAATACTTATAGTTTTCTAATTACATACTTGTAGTAGCATTTTTAGTACACTTTGAAGTATAGTCTTAGTAAACTACTAGTTTAGTAGTTTTATACTGCAAGTATACTGGTCGACATTACATCAACTTTACACAGTTTTGATGCTGTTTTAGGTCTAATGATCGTGTTAGATTACATGTGGAAGCAGCTGTTGTTTCGGTTTCTTCTTCACTTGCGTTTTTTTTTAAATCTGTACAGAAAATGTGTACTAGCGCCCCCTACCGTATAACAATGAAAACATGGATTCTAGGAACACAAGTATAGCTCAAATATATTTAGACTTTTTCTAAGTATAAGTCAAGTATACTTAAATGTCATTTTAAGTATATTTCTGAGAAGTACATAAAGCCCATTTCTGAGAAGTACATAAAAAGTAGACTAAAAGTATACTTTGCTATTTTTTTGTTTAAAAGAAGTATACTAATAGCACACTTGAATAAACTTCTTTTTCGTAAGGGATAAATTTATTTTCACCATTATCTTGGGTGTGTCTTTGCATCCCAGACCCTAAGTGCATCTTTATTGTGTTTACTATTTTACACAGCCTACCCCAAAGATGCACAAGGGGTCAAAATATTGACAAATTTAACTTTAAAGAGTGTGTATATGTGCTACATACACTTGCATTTCCTCTAGCCAGCTTTAAAACATTTAGTAATGATGTTGACTTCTTATACTGTATGTCTAAAATTCGTTACTTCTAAGGGATTGCATAACAACTAAAGTGAAACCTGGTTCAACAACAGCACTTTGTAGGCCTACTTTAAGTATTTGCTTTGTCTTTAAGTTACCCAACAGTTTAGTATTTGCTATGATGTTACTCAGGGACTTGAGATTTTCTGAAATGACTAGGCTATATTCCTCCATCACCAGTTTGACCAAGAGGAAAGCTCTTAACCTCAGGTTGCTTCAGCAAACACTGTTCCTGAAATTAGTGAGTGGTGCAGGTCACTGTGAATGGACAGCATCTGCTAAATGACAGGTAACCAGGTGAGGTAACCCATCCATAATAATATGTTCCTTTCAAACAAATGCTCACAAATGCAGCCAATTAGTGGCAAAATACCATGTCTTCAATAAATTCAACCAACCAAAAGCAGAATTAAGTTTTAACCAAGTGCATCAGTTTGACCCGCAGTAGTGCATAGCTTTGAACATGGCTAACATTATACTCAGATGCACCACAAGTTCACTCAAGCTCAGAGTGAAAGAACTGGTTTGGTAGCTGTTGATCATATTCTGACAAACTTGATGATATTGTGATACCCAGATCAGTATTGTATCAAATATGTGACCCTGGACCACAAAACCAGTCATAAGGGTCAATTTTTGGAAATTGAGATTTATACATCATCCGAAAGCTGAATAAATAATCTTTCTATTGATGTATGGTTTGTTAGGTTAGAACAATATTAGGCTATTGCTACAAATATACTCGTGCTACTTATGACTGGTTTTGTGGTCCAGGGTCACATATAATATGATTTTATACTGTGTCTAGCCTGACGTGACGTGATTTTTGTAATGAAAGCTCTTTTAAATAATTATATGGTTTGTTTTGCAATCTTGTCTTTCTACATTCTTAGAAAAGCCAGTAAAGAGCACAATGTATGTGTTAATATGTAGGAATTTTCCGTATTGATTTTTTCACTACTGTATTTTGAATTATGCATGTGTTATGTTTTAGGCTTAAAGGAGATATCTGTAAACTTAATGAATAATGTCTTGACAGAATTTTTTTTCTTTCTGTAGTGAAAGGTCTGATATTTTTTCTGTCAACAAGGGTATGCTTGAGTTCATTTTATGTGACATTTGTACCACAAAATAATGATATAATGTTGGCTTAAACCATAGACGCTGAGTGAACAGGTTGCCAGATCATCAGTATATCTTGAATTATGATTTGTCTTTGTGGGTGGCAGGCAGCTCGCTGGTGGTCCTCCTCAAATATGTAGCCAGGCACACTTCCCAATTATCCTTCAGAACTGGCAAGTTTTATTTCTATTGCACACAATGATTATTTCATACAGATGACAAACAATATATTTGGCATTTTATTTGGCATATACATAGTAACCCAAGCTGACAAAACTTTTATGTTATCTTGGGTGGTGCTATAGGCTGTCAACATCATGTTTAATGTCTGTTGCTTGGAAAAGTAATAGAACTAACCCCTCTTCTTAAAAATAAATGTTCCAAAATGTTTTTTTGCAGTGATGCTATCAGTGTTAGGAAGGTTACTTTGGAAATGTAATAGGTTACAGATTGCAAGTTACCCTATTTAAAATATAACAAATAGTGTAACTATATCAATTACTTTATTAAATTGTAACTGGTTACATTTGATTACTTTTTGATTAATTTTCTAAATTTCGAATGTTTTCAACTGTTAATCATTTTGAAACATTTAAAGCAGGCAGGGTTCATTTAATTTAATTTAATTACACATTTTTTTTCTCAGTAACTTTTACTAATTAAAATTACATTTATTTTGTAATTGTAATTAGTTACATAATTAGTTACATAATTAAATTACATAATTTTCTCCATTCGGTCACCGATGGAGTTTTGGTTCCTTGCCGCTGTCGCCTCTGGCTTGCTTAGTTGGGGACACTTAATTTCCAGCGATATCGTCGACTTGATTGCACAGATATATTTAAACTGAACTGAGCTGCATGATGACATCACTGAATTCAATGATGAACTGCCTTTAACTGAAAATTGAGTGTTTACTATTGTCATTTTGCATTATTGACACACTATTTTCCTATTTAATACTGTAGAGCTGCTTTGACACAATCTGTATTGTTAAAAGCGCTATATAAATAAAGGTGACTTGACTAATTAAATTACATAATTCCGTCACATGTCACTAGTTACTCCCCAACACTGGATGCCATAGAAGAACCATTCTGGGTTCTCCAAAGAACCTTACAATGTTTTAGAACATTTAAAGCGTATTTTAAGCATAATACTCCAGCATTGTCTAGTAAAAAGCCCAGTTTTGCTGTAAAGTCTTAATGATCTAATTTTATGACATAATCGTGAATGTGACACAGGGGTCCTGTGGAGAGAGTGTTTGGCCACAGTCAGGCAGTGTTGTTTTTAGCCTTGCTGCAGGCTCCGTAGAGTCTGGACCATAATGACACCTGTCCTGTAGCGTTAACAAGAGTGCAGATTGTCAAGAAAGAGGCCAAAAACTTCTTTTTCTGACAACTGAAATATGCATCTTTTGCACCAAAACCAATATTTGAGCTCAGAATATGTTACCTTATGTCACATTATCAGGAAGCATGGTATCTCTTTTCATAGTTATGCTGACGACACACAGTTGTATGTAGCCGTGTCTCCTGATGATACTGTTCAACTTGACTCACTTTCAAATTGCATCCAAGACATAAAGGACTGGATGTCACAAAATTCAACCAAGATAACACTGAAGTATTGATTATTGGAACCAAAGTGCAGAGAGAAAATTTGACCCCTAAACTAAATATATCACTGTAAAATTTACGGTAAAAAACCGGCAGCAAATTTACCGTAAAAGATACGGTAGCAACATTTTATGTTTTACGGTTTTAACTTACATTTACAGTTAAATACCATAATTTCATTAACTGATATAATGTTAATATATCAACCCACTGAAGTGCTGAAATCTGTTTTGTACTTTTGTAATACACTGATAACCACCAAATGCAGGTGGTGATGAGAAAGTCACATGATGAATCAAAGCCCATCACAAGCAGCTTTTAAATAATAACATATATAGAAGGTGCACAGTGTCATTCACACAAACACTAAACACCATCCTGGAAATGACTAGGCTATATTCCTCCATCACCAGTTTGACCAAGAGGAAAGCTCTTAACCTCAGGTTGCTTCAGCAAACACTGTTCCTGAAATTAGTGAGTGGTGCAGGTCACTGTGAATGGACAGCATCTGCTAAATGACAGGTAACCAGGTGAGGTAACCCATCCATAATAATATGTTCCTTTCAAACAAATGCTCACAAATGCAGCCAATTAGTGGCAAAATACCATGTCTTCAATAAATTCAACCAACCAAAAGCAGAATTAAGTTTTAACCAAGTGCATCAGTTTGACCCGCAGTAGTGCATAGCTTTGAACATGGCTAACATTATACTCAGATGCACCACAAGTTCACTCAAGCTCAGAGTGAAAGAACTGGTTTGGTAGCTGTTGATCATATTCTGACAAACTTGATGATATTGTGATACCCAGATCAGTATTGTATCAAATATGTGACCCTGGACCACAAAACCAGTCATAAGGGTCAATTTTTGGAAATTGAGATTTATACATCATCCGAAAGCTGAATAAATAATCTTTCTATTGATGTATGGTTTGTTAGGTTAGAACAATATTAGGCTATTGCTACAAATATACTCGTGCTACTTATGACTGGTTTTGTGGTCCAGGGTCACATATAATATGATTTTATACTGTGTCTAGCCTGACGTGACGTGATTTTTGTAATGAAAGCTCTTTTAAATAATTATATGGTTTGTTTTGCAATCTTGTCTTTCTACATTCTTAGAAAAGCCAGTAAAGAGCACAATGTATGTGTTAATATGTAGGAATTTTCCGTATTGATTTTTTCACTACTGTATTTTGAATTATGCATGTGTTATGTTTTAGGCTTAAAGGAGATATCTGTAAACTTAATGAATAATGTCTTGACAGAATTTTTTTTCTTTCTGTAGTGAAAGGTCTGATATTTTTTCTGTCAACAAGGGTATGCTTGAGTTCATTTTATGTGACATTTGTACCACAAAATAATGATATAATGTTGGCTTAAACCATAGACGCTGAGTGAACAGGTTGCCAGATCATCAGTATATCTTGAATTATGATTTGTCTTTGTGGGTGGCAGGCAGCTCGCTGGTGGTCCTCCTCAAATATGTAGCCAGGCACACTTCCCAATTATCCTTCAGAACTGGCAAGTTTTATTTCTATTGCACACAATGATTATTTCATACAGATGACAAACAATATATTTGGCATTTTATTTGGCATATACATAGTAACCCAAGCTGACAAAACTTTTATGTTATCTTGGGTGGTGCTATAGGCTGTCAACATCATGTTTAATGTCTGTTGCTTGGAAAAGTAATAGAACTAACCCCTCTTCTTAAAAATAAATGTTCCAAAATGTTTTTTTGCAGTGATGCTATCAGTGTTAGGAAGGTTACTTTGGAAATGTAATAGGTTACAGATTGCAAGTTACCCTATTTAAAATATAACAAATAGTGTAACTATATCAATTACTTTATTAAATTGTAACTGGTTACATTTGATTACTTTTTGATTAATTTTCTAAATTTCGAATGTTTTCAACTGTTAATCATTTTGAAACATTTAAAGCAGGCAGGGTTCATTTAATTTAATTTAATTACACATTTTTTTTCTCAGTAACTTTTACTAATTAAAATTACATTTATTTTGTAATTGTAATTAGTTACATAATTAGTTACATAATTAAATTACATAATTTTCTCCATTCGGTCACCGATGGAGTTTTGGTTCCTTGCCGCTGTCGCCTCTGGCTTGCTTAGTTGGGGACACTTAATTTCCAGCGATATCGTCGACTTGATTGCACAGATATATTTAAACTGAACTGAGCTGCATGATGACATCACTGAATTCAATGATGAACTGCCTTTAACTGAAAATTGAGTGTTTACTATTGTCATTTTGCATTATTGACACACTATTTTCCTATTTAATACTGTAGAGCTGCTTTGACACAATCTGTATTGTTAAAAGCGCTATATAAATAAAGGTGACTTGACTAATTAAATTACATAATTCCGTCACATGTCACTAGTTACTCCCCAACACTGGATGCCATAGAAGAACCATTCTGGGTTCTCCAAAGAACCTTACAATGTTTTAGAACATTTAAAGCGTATTTTAAGCATAATACTCCAGCATTGTCTAGTAAAAAGCCCAGTTTTGCTGTAAAGTCTTAATGATCTAATTTTATGACATAATCGTGAATGTGACACAGGGGTCCTGTGGAGAGAGTGTTTGGCCACAGTCAGGCAGTGTTGTTTTTAGCCTTGCTGCAGGCTCCGTAGAGTCTGGACCATAATGACACCTGTCCTGTAGCGTTAACAAGAGTGCAGATTGTCAAGAAAGAGGCCAAAAACTTCTTTTTCTGACAACTGAAATATGCATCTTTTGCACCAAAACCAATATTTGAGCTCAGAATATGTTACCTTATGTCACATTATCAGGAAGCATGGTATCTCTTTTCATAGTTATGCTGACGACACACAGTTGTATGTAGCCGTGTCTCCTGATGATACTGTTCAACTTGACTCACTTTCAAATTGCATCCAAGACATAAAGGACTGGATGTCACAAAATTCAACCAAGATAACACTGAAGTATTGATTATTGGAACCAAAGTGCAGAGAGAAAATTTGACCCCTAAACTAAATATATCACTGTAAAATTTACGGTAAAAAACCGGCAGCAAATTTACCGTAAAAGATACGGTAGCAACATTTTATGTTTTACGGTTTTAACTTACATTTACAGTTAAATACCATAATTTCATTAACTGATATAATGTTAATATATCAACCCACTGAAGTGCTGAAATCTGTTTTGTACTTTTGTAATACACTGATAACCACCAAATGCAGGTGGTGATGAGAAAGTCACATGATGAATCAAAGCCCATCACAAGCAGCTTTTAAATAATAACATATATAGAAGGTGCACAGTGTCATTCACACAAACACTAAACACCATCCTGGAAACATGCATGAAACTGAAATAATGCAATAAACATTCATTTAACAACATTAGGTGTAACATACAACCCTAATATACAAAACTGATAAGAAAAAACTAAGAAGAAACATAGTTATTTCAACAAAAAAACATCAAATTTGAAATGTAACACAGGGAATTCTGGGAATGTCAATTTATGGTTATTCACTGTAAATTATACGGTCTTTTTCACTTCCAAAAACGGTATACTACCGTAAAATTACATGTAACGTCCAATACAGTTTTTCACCATATATAGTAGGGGAATTTACCGTTAACCATTTAACAGGTTTGAACTGTAGCATTTTTACAGTCTTTTACCGTTAAATTCACGGTCATTTTTTACTGAATCCAAGCCTTGTGGCTAAAAATTTAGGAGTTGTCTTTGATTCAGATATGTGCGTAATATTACCAAAACTGCATTTTATCATCTGAAAAACATTGCGAACGTAAGACTATTTCTCTCTCTGAGCAATACAGAAAAATTAATGCATGCATTTATAACTAGCAGTCTTGACTATTGTAATGCCCTCCTTTCAGGTCTACCAAAGAATACAATTAATCAACTACAACTAATACAAAATACTGCTGCTAGAATATTGACAAAGACTAAAAAGAGAGATCATATTACACCTGTATTAAAGTCATTACACTGGTTACCTGTTAGCTTTCTTATTGATTTTAAAAATCTTTTATTAGTTTACAAGGCATTGCATGGACTTGCCCCAGACTATCTTTCAAAAATGCTTATAGTATACGAACCCAGAAGGACTCTTAGGTCTTCAAATTAATTTTATCTTATTGTAGACCTTATTCTTTTTTACCTTATTGTAGACCAGATTGTTTACCTTATTGTAAAACCTCTTTACCTTATAGTAGAACTAAAAAAATTTGGTGATGCTGCTTTTAGCCGTTATGCTCCCTGCCTCTGGAACACATCCTAAGATGTGCTGAAAGTATTAATAGTTTTAAGTCTAAATTAAAAACGTATTTGTTTAGTCTGGCTTTCCTGTAATGTCCTATAAAATCTTAGTATATTGTAGGCTTTTTTTCATATTTTACATTTTAATTATATATATTTTACATTTTGTTCTTGTATTTTAATGGGTTTATTTCTATTTTGTATTTGGTGCATTTTATTGTTTTTGTATTTGATTTCTTCTTGCCTGTAAAGCACTTTGAACTGCATTAACTGAAAAATCCTGACTATGCAGTACTTTTATGGTGGTAAAAAAAAAAAGTTTAAGAGCTCATCTCT
This sequence comes from Sinocyclocheilus anshuiensis, assembly GCF_001515605.1. Classification (NCBI taxonomy): domain Eukaryota; kingdom Metazoa; phylum Chordata; class Actinopteri; order Cypriniformes; family Cyprinidae; genus Sinocyclocheilus; species Sinocyclocheilus anshuiensis. The sequence goes on from NW_015537995.1 coordinate 95,676, forward strand.
GCTGTGTATTATATGTTCAGAGAAATTTCTGTTAAGCTTATTTAGAGATTGAGTTTAAGTAAAATATTTTTTCTTATATTGTGTAATACTGGGTAAAATATAAATAAATAATGTGGTGTAAATACAGTGGTGGCCAAAATGATTAGAACACTAGTATTTTCACCAGTTAAAATGGTTTCAAGTCAGTTATTTCTATCTTTTGCTGTAGTGTGTCAGTAGGAAATATCAGTTTACATTTCCAAACATTCATTTTGCCATTAATTTTAATAATCTAGTGAGATTTTTGCACAAGGAGTCTGACAACAGCCAGTGCTCCACACAGAGATCTGATCTGATCATCATCAGTCTGTCTGGAATGACATGAAGAAACAGAACAAACTGAGACAGACTCAATCCGGAATGAATTTAGTTAATAGAAGTTAATTGATAAAGAAAATCTATTTATGACATTATTTTTGACAGCATCCTAATTTTACAGCATTTTTACACAAGTGCCTAAAACTTTTAACAGTACTGCAGCTTCACAGGTAGGTTTCTTGAAGCCTCTTAGAGATGTTGCCAGTTCTTCTGTTTCCTACCGACACACTACAGCAAAAGATAGAAACAACTGACTTAAAACCATTTTTCAGCTGGTGAAAATACTAGTGTCCTAATAATAATTTTATTATTATTATTTCTAATAATTTTGGCCACCACTTACATGTTTTGCAGACAATATTTTACTAATTTACAATGATAAAGTACGTATGTCAGTTGTTTAATTTTTTGTCAAGTTGCATTTATACCACATTTATTGTTTGTCTTTCTCTATTTTCTCAGTATAAATGAATGTATGAAAAAAATACAGCCATATATTTTAGAAAGGGGGTTCTGTGCAAAGTTACAGTAGTATTTTTTTTTCTTTTTGATCATGTTTTTGTCAAATAGCAATTATTTTATGGCACTACGTGGCTTAAATAATTATGAAATAATTCTCTGTTATTCTGTGTATTTTTGCTTTTACACTACTGCTTGATTTGACAATCATGCCAATAAAGTACTTTGAAATTGATATCGAAGTGTACAGTGTGTTTGTGCGAACTGAGGTGATGGTGATTTGCTTAGTCTTAAGTCTGCAGAGACCAGATCAAGAAACAGACTGTCTCCACTGAGTGTGTGGCCTCCAGGACAGGTGTTGCTCACTGACTGACCTCTTCATCTGTGTGTAAAACAGTACTGACAGAGGGCTGCCTCATGCAGCAGCCTATGAAGGAAAGTACATGCCATAAAAATACCTAAGATAACATTTCACTATCTCTATCATGCAGTAAGGGCACTGAACTTTGACCTGTTCTTTTTTTATCCTGAAAAAAATAAGCTCTATAGCTCTCATCGATTTAACAGTAGTTAATGGATTTGTAACTGCTTAGGTAGGAAAGTCATAAAAGTAATTTGAGCAAAAGGGGTGGGACTCAGAAAGCAGGGCGTGGATACGCACCCAAAACGGGTGGGAGATGAATGGGTAACCCTGGTCACCCGAAGCTGCACGACTGCGGGACCTCAAGCCAAAGAAGTCCCATCAGTCCAACAAAAAGAACATGAAAAGTTATCATTCGTAATGTAACTTCTCTGGATAAGACATCATCGCGCAAATATGGCGTGCATTTGATTTAGTGACTCTGAGGCGCAAAAAAAAAAATGTAAATCTCACTAAATGTTTAGTCTTGCAACAAAAACCCGTTATTTTACATTTAATACGGGAATGATTCCTCCGTTTAACGTTTTGTTTCTTGCGACGCAAAGACACTCATGGGATGTTGGACAACGAGTTGCGACTTGGGACACCTGAAAGCGCACTCCAAGGTGTCTGTGTTCTTTACCATGATCCTCATATTCATCTATTTGTTCTACTGTCTCACCGGATACTGCGATTCCATGCCGAGTCCGCTGTACGTCCATCAGAATTTCAGAAGCAAACTTTTCCCAAAGGAAGGGAAGAAACTCGCGCACTGGAACGGCTCCATCGTTCGCGAACTCCCCGAGCAGGATGCGACAGACGTGGAAGAGGAGAAGCGGCAGCGAGGTTCAGCTTATGACACGTACAGCAATCTCTCCGTGTCAAACAACTTTGGGACCAAAGAGTTTCCTCAGGCGATTATTATCGGCGTGAAAAAGGGAGGAACGCGCGCACTTCTGGAGTTCCTGCGCGTTCATCCAGACGTGAGAGCCGTGGGCGCGGAGCCGCACTTCTTTGACAGGTTCTATGAGACGGGGCTCCAGTGGTATAGGTAGGTCGCCTGTTATTAGCTAGTTGTGAATAATACGTATTATTATCACATTTTGCCATAGGGTTAAGGATTATCAAAACACCCAAACGTATTAAAATTCAGCCTGTAACTTCATTACAGTGCAACCATAAATGATATGCTACCTCAAAACTTGCTGCTGCTGGTTGGATGGACAGTTAAGGCACACTTAAAATTCTGAATGTCTGTGTAATTTGTACCAGAACAGTGGCATTTATTTTAAAGGAATATAGCACAAGAAAACGTGTTTGCAAATATGTTGTATTTAATACAATGACTTTTGTATGTCTTTATTTGTGCAAATACATTTTTCGTACATTTAAGTAAGCATTATAGCAACTGCAAAATAATAATAATAATACTTTTTTATAATAGAAGTATAAATATATATATACGTATACTTCTATATAAAATTGCCTCTGGTCAACATGTAACCAGCCACTCTAGTAACTACATTTTTAGTACATTTAAGTAAGCATTATAGCAACTGCAATATATATATATATATATATATTTTTTATAATAGAACAACTTGCTAACGGCCATTCCTTAGCAACCAATGTCTGTAATAGTATAGACCTTATGTAGCCCCGCCCCTTTTCAGCACTGTGCTCATTGTCTTCTGTCTTCCGGTTTGTATTTCCACAGCGTGAAAGTACTGTAAGGTCATACAAATTTACAAATGATTCGCACATTTTAAAGGATTAGTTCACTTCCAGAATAAACATTTCCTGATAATTTACTCACCCCTATGTCACCCAAGATGTTCATGTCTATCTTTCTTCAGTAGAAAAGAAATTAAGGTTTTGAGGAAAACATTCCAGGCTTTTTCTCCATATAGTGGACTTCAATGGAGCCAACGGGTTGAAGGTCCAAATTTCAATGCAGCTTCAAAGGGCTCTACACGATCCCAGCCGAGGAATAAGGGTATTATCTATTAAGGTTCTTATTATAAAAATTAAAATGTATGAACTTTTTAACTACAAATGCTCTTCTTGCACTAGCTCGACCTTACGCATTACCTAATCACGCACGCGTGACGGAGGTGGCAGTACCAACCCAGTGTTTACAAAGCAAACGTGCAAAGAAAGTCAAACGCCCTTTACAAAAAAAGGTAAAACAAAGATGTCGGACGATTTTAAAGTTGGAGGAGAAAATGTTTTTTGCCCTACCCTACCTTTTTGAACACGAAGTACACAGATGAAGAACTAGCAAGGCGTGACCTTTCCAACGTGATTAAGTAATGCGTGAAGTCGCACATCGCAGAGCTAATGCAAGATGAGCATTTGTGGTTAAAAAGTATAGAAATTTTTATTTTGTTTTGTTTAACCCACTGATCCCCATTGAAGTCCACGATGTGGAGAGAAATCCTGGAGTGTTTCCCTCAAAAACCTTCATTTCTTTTTGACTGAAGAAAGAAAGACATGGACACCTTAAATGACATGAGAATAACAGGAAAATTTTCTTCCAGAACTGAACTAATCCTTTAAAATCTTCCCGGTCTGACATGCATCTTGAACATTGCAGTACTCATGATAACTTTAGTACATCCACTTCAGCAGCTAATTACTTTTCAACAGCAATTCTATGGAGCTACCACTAAAATATGTTTCTAAAGATGGCTGTGCTCTTGTTTTTCTGATGCATAAGGTCTGTAATTCTTATTTTCTTAAGAGAAAAGACAAGTTTAATTCATTTTTACAAACAGATCACAAATAATAGCGTTATCTGTCTACTCACTCCCTATGATTTAGATTCTTAGAGACTGCAATTTTCTTTATCCAAGTTACCCACTTAAAATCTTAAGAGTGGTAATTAAGTCAGCCAGCAGATGTTTTATCTTACAGTAGACCAATTTTATAACAGACATTGTAATTTATGTAGACAGCAGCTCAAGAGCTCCTGAAATGCATGCATCTGAGGCACATAAAGTTTACGCAGCTCTCATCATAAAGTCTTCCAGCAAAGAATATTGGTTTAATTAACTCCTCAAAGGAGTTACACGCTGAGATTTCTTCATTCATCAGTTCTTTTTGCATGTTTAGACCATCCTTCAAGCAGTTATGCATATGTCTGCATGATCGGCAATTGATTCTTCCTCTCTCTTTTAATGCCACTTGGTTCATTAATATCACCTGTCAATAACCCAACCAGTTCAGACCCGCGTCTCATTGGCAGGACATTCAGCCCTCTGCCAATAAAATGACTGTGGATTGACCGTCAGTGCTTCTGTCTCTCGCCTCTGTCCATCTCTCATCTCCATTCCACCTAATTAGAAATCAGACAAATGGGAATGACTATGTATTGCTGGTTCATCATTTAATTCCTTTCTTTTGTTGTTCCATATGACGTTCTTCTGCAGTAGACGATATTTTGAAGAGTGTTGATAACCAAACTGTTTTGGGTCCCATTGACTTCCATTGACAAAAAAAATACTATAGAAGTCAATGGGACCAAAAAAACATTCCAACATTGTTCAAAATATCTTCTTTTATGTTGTAGACAAGAAAGAAAGTCAAACAGGTTTGGAATGACGTGAGGGAGGAGAAGAAAATAATGACATGATTAAATTTTTTTCAGGTGGACTATCTCTTTCAAAATATCTTCAAGGAACACTTCACCCCAAAATTACAATTCTGTCATTAATTACTCACTTTGCAAACTCGTATTCTGTTATTTTGTCACAATACAAAAGGAAAATTTGGGGGTTATGGGTTTGAAATTACAGAGAGTGAATAAATGATGACAGAGTTTTCATTACGGCGTAAATTATTCCTTTAATAATCTCATTTCCTCTCTTGTCAAGAAACTATACCTCGTGAAGCGACTTTGAGGTTTAGTTTGATGATTTGTCTCTCTTTCTCATGCACACAAACACACATTTGTTCCAGCATGTGGTGACAGCCTATGTAAACAAACTGTCCATGTATGGGGTTTTTGTAAAGTATAATTCAATATCAGCCTTGTCAACACCACGGGTCTTCTGTGTGTGCAGATGTGTAATGACAGCTGAGCTTTTGTGAATGCCAGCTGGAAGCTGTACATGGAAGAGCTTTGTCACATGGCCACTGTGTGTATGTGTGAGAGAGCAAGAGTGAGTGAATGAGTTGAGAGAGAGAGAGACATACAAGCTTTGTAAGTGACCAGGTGCTCGTATACTTTACTCATTAAAAGGTTTATGGAACTCATGACTGTTGCCCTTGTCAGATATTGTACATTGTAAAATTTACTGATGCATTATAGCCTACAAATATTGTATATATTACATGCATGTGTTTAGTCAAATATTTTATTTGTATTATTTATTTTATTTTACATGTTTCTAATTTGTGACCCTGGACCACAAAACCAGTCTTAAGTCGCTGGGGTATATTTGTAGCAATAGCCAAAAATACATTGTATGGGTCAAAATTATCTATTTTTCTTTTATGCCAAAAATCATTAGGATATTAAGTAAAGATCATGTTCCATGAAGATATTTTGTACATTTCCTACCGTAAATATACCAAAACTTAATTTTTGATTAGTGATATGCATTGCTAAGGACTTCATTTGGACAACTTTAAAGACGATTTTCTCAGTATTTTGATTTTTTTGCAGCCTCAGATTCCAGATTTTCAAATAGTTGTATCTCAGGCAAATATTGTCCTATCCTAACAAACCATACATCAATGGAAAACTTATTTAAAATTTATTCAAAAAATTGACCCTTATGACTGGTTTTGTGGTCCAGGGTCACATTTAATTAATAATATTCCACTACAGTGAACATTTTCTAAATATATTTCAAAATACTAAAGAAATAAAAAATAAAAAAACATTTATGAATTAATTTCAGGATGCACTGCATTATAATTAAGTTATATATTTTATCTAATATTATAAACTGAAGATCGTAAAAATCTGATCTTCTCATGAATTGATAATATGTTCTGATTAACATGTCCATCCATTACATGTTCTTTCATTCTGTTCATTAATCCATAATAATTGTTCCTCCCCCACTCAATGCAGTTACCTGACTCTGGTTGCACCTTTTCATGACTCCATAAATCACTGTCCAGAATAAAAGTCACCTCCCAATCAATGATGTGTGCAGACGTGCTGCTTATCGATTCCTCCTTAACCAACTTTATTGCACTTGGGCATGGAGACGGTTAATTAACCTGTGCATATTCAATCTTGTTGACAAACTGCTGCCGCCCTTTTCAGCTCTTGACATTCTTTATGACACTCCAAGATGTTTAGCTATAAAGGTTTATGTTTTAAGAGCTGTGTTTTAAGATAATGCTCATTTGTGATAGGTTTAATTCCTTGTTGTCTTGTGAGTGTTGTGTAACATGGAATGCTTATTTATTATATCTCTATATTATACCCATATTTATGTTTATATGATATTTATATCATAAAGGTGTATATATATATATATATACAGTACATTTTTGTAGTTAATTTACATTTAACACAATTATTTTATGTATATTTGTCACAAAAAAATACATTACAGAACAAATGTTTTAGCACTCAGTCCATTCCATGCAAAAGTTTCTATTTTTTAATCTATCCCTGATGTTAATGAGTACATTTACATTTTGCATTACAAATTCAATTTAGATTTTAAGGCCATATATTTCATGATGCCAGAGTGCTGATTTGACAGGCTAGATTTCCCACATGACCCGGGTCTCTAACATTAAACAAGCCATTGATTGATCAGGACTGAGGGTACTGGTGTGGAAGAAACCAGCGGCGCGCTACAGAGATAGATGTGTTATCTATAACCTCAGAGTATGGCACAGCCTCGTAATGAAGAATAAGAGTCAGGGAGTAACCCAAAAGGAGGTTTTCGCAGAGATTCCATAAAAGAACCTTTCAGAGAACAGTTCTTCAAAGAACCATTTTTGGAACTTTTCAGTGATCTGAAGAACCTTTTTTCACCATAAAGAACCTTTTGTGGAATGTAAAGGTTCCATTGACGTTAAAGGTTCTTCATGGAACCATTGATGCCAATTTATTTTTAAGAGCGTAGCTTTGCTTTGCTTGTGATTTTTTTATGATGTGGTTAGCTGGATAATCATTTCCTTGGAGGTTTTCAGTGGGATAGGTTACAGTCAAGGCCAAGAGAAAGAAAGCTTTGGCTTGTCCCAAGTTGTTCACCAACCCACAATGGCATAGATAGTTTCTTAACAACTTGTTTTTGATGCATGACTTCTCAGCAGAAATTCCTATAGTCTTCTACTGCTGAAATATAGGCCTGCTTTAGAGCAAACTCCACTTTATTTCTCTCGAGTACTGCCCTTTCAACAAGAAAAGTATGATTAATCAGGCAAAAAACAGAGTGTTTGAAGACACCAATTATACTAGAACCTCCCAATTCTGCAGCTGCAGTCATTCTTCTGCTCAAAGTCCTGCGACTGACTGTTAAAGCTGCACATACGGTGGGCTGTTAACCAAGCCAGGGATGTGGTTTCCTCTAGGCCGGTCTTAAAGGTTCATTATGCTGCTACACACTCCATATTGAGTCACTTAAAATTCTGTGTGGTGCATATTTGAACAGATTTCCATTGTGCTATCTGTTTTTACTTTTATATTCCTTCATGTGTGCATTGTAACTTCTATAGGAGCTATAGACGCTATCTGCTCACATATAAATTTACATCTGTTTTATAAATGTAATTCTGCTCTTTGGCATCACTTCAGTCAGCAGTTACACATTTGTCACAGAAATAGTATTCTACACACACCACCATAGCATATAGTTCATTGAATATAAACCTTCTCCTGCCAAATTTGTACCATAAATTAATGCCAGGCGCTTGTGAACGTTTAGCAATATCCTGATACTGGACTGTTTCCAGAAATGGTGACACATCCTGAATCTCAAATGCATTAAGGGTACAGTACTGAAACTGTTAACTGTTAGGCTATGTACCTTTTAATGCCAAATTTGATGCAACCAAGTGCAGCAATGCAATGCTTAATGTTAATTCTCATTGATTTTGTTGACTGATTTCTTGTCAAATTAGAATAATGTGCTATTTTTACAAAACCTATGGCCAGTTCTGCTGCCTTCCAGTAATATTAGATAATCCAGCACCAAAACAGCCAGTCTGACCAGCAGTGATCTGCAGCGGAGGTCTTCTTCCTCCTTGTAGTTTCCCGTGACTGATCCTTAACACATTATCAAACACACTGTCTGGAAATTTCAGGCAGTCTGATTAGATCATTAGGAGCTTCAGAAACAGATTAAAAAGCAGGAAGAAAAGGAAGCACATCCTGTCAGAACTTCAAGACACTAATCAGGAGGATGTAGGCGGATATACAGTGAGTTCAGTGTTTTGATGCTGTTTTAAAAATATACAATTTGTGTTTTTGTGCACATGAATGCTGATTCATACATAAATAATAAAAATAAATAATTCCATTGTAATAATAACAATAAAATACCTGATATATATA
>NW_015537995.1:104784-112184 GCF_001515605.1 Sinocyclocheilus anshuiensis
TATATATATATATATATATACAGTATATATTGGTGTGTATGTGCATACAAATATATTAATAAAATAAATACATTTAATTAAAATAATTAAATTTTATGAGGTTTTTGGTGTGCATGTGTGTGTACAAACTCAGTTTTATACAAAGAGTTAACAAATATTGTTGATGTTAACCGGCTGATTAGGGTGAATTGATCGCTATTTCAGATGGAATTCAGAGGGAGGTTAAAGTGTTTTGAAATCTGACAGAAGTTGTAGTTCGTGTTATTGTGTCCTCGTGTGGTCGTCCTGCTGCTGCTTCACAGATAAACCCACACAAACACACGCTCACAGCCGCTCCGCTGATTTTCCCACATGATAGTGAGGGCAGAAGGGCGATTAGTTCCTCTCACACACACACACACACACACACACGTCTGTAATCCCTGATTTGCCACTGGTCTGTTTCCTGTTAATGCGGGACCTCCCTCTTTCTTTCAAGGATGTGAGCATTTAGATCTTGGTTTCTCCTTTGACCTGTGGCTTTCCTGCTATACCACACACGTAGAGCTTAATGAAGAGCTCAGTCTTGACTCATTCACCTGCTAGCTTTGCTTGAGATGTTTCTTCTAACATTTGTTTGGAGAAAAGCTCAGATCATTTGGTCTTGATGAGAAATGACTAAGTTCAAGTTAAAATCTTTGTCATTTGTGACAAAGAAATTGCAGATGAGGTCTTACTAGGATCTGTTTTCAGGAGAAAATCTGAGAAGAAATATCCATTTCATGTAATTGATGTGTAAGAGAAACAACTGAGATGTTCAAGAGTTCTCCTCTGTGATTTTTCTTTCGTAAGGGAATGTTTTGTCCCTTGCTTTGTGTCCTTTTGCATGTTTGAGCAGTTTTATGGTGCTTTACTTGTTATTTCCAGCTGACATTTAATTGCTTCCCACAGTTTCTAGAAGCTCCCATTTGCTCCATAATGACAAGCCTGTGTTCTCGCTGTGTTTTCAATAAGCAGGCCCTGCTGTCCTCGCTGTGGTGTTCAGCAAACTGAGTGCTGTGTCTGAGTACAACCTGTTTTAAGGCTTTTTGGTGGAATTCAAACAAGAGTGATGCACCTGAGATTCTTTTATCTCATGCATAGTGGATTCTGGATATATATTACGGGGTTTTAGTTTTTAAAACATGAGACCATAGTCACACTGCAGTACTTAATTGTAAACATTTCTGTCTAGTTTTCAAATATTTTTGTGATTTGAAATTAATGTTAACTAGAACCAAAACCATAAAAAAACTATTTGAAATAAAATAAACATTATCTGACATGATCTAAAAGCCTATTTCTACTTTTTATTTAGTGTAAACTAAAGTACTTAAATAAACTAAAATTCAATTTAAAAATTGTTTAAAAAACAACAAAAATTAATAAAGCTAACAAATTAAAATGAAAACTACATGTAAAAAATGAAATAAAAATAAAAAGATATTAACAAAAACTATAATAGTATATCAATTATACTAAATAAAACTGTTAAGATCCTCAATTTGAATTCATTTCTATGCAAGTTAATTTCATTTTGAAAATTCAGTCAAACATATACTGAACAAGATATTCAAGATTTAAGGACTTGCTTTTCTTTTCTGAATTTTGCACCTCAGTCTTGTTTTCCAGAAGTTTTTATATTTTATAGATTTATATATGAACAGCAAGACAACGGGACTCATTAAAAGTAAGCTTTTTATGTCATTTTGTAACATGTAACATTTCAGAGACCTAAAATATCCATACCCATTCAAACCCATGGTGAGCTCTTAATGGGAAGAAACTTCCTCCCGGAGACTCATTGCTGCCAGATGTGGCAGAGATCAGGACGGGAACATCCCGGGTCACTGCTGCCAGACACGGGGCAGTTTCTGTCTGGATGTTTTCCTCTGATAATGGGAGAAAGGTTATATCCTGTGGTTCATTTAAATGAGGGAGAGGAGATCCCACTCTGTTCTGATGTGTATTATGCAAACAGCTACGAGGAAGAGCTTGTGTATGTGTGTGTGTAATAAGGCATCACTTGCCGCACTGTGTTTGCTGTCTCTTTTTTATAGTTCAGCATGTTTTGGTTCAAAAATGTATTTGAATATTTTGAAAAGTAACTCGCAGCACACCGCAGAAACCTAAACCAAACAGTGGTGGTCAGTCTGTATAATTGTGTGATGTCCAGAAAGAAACCATGTTATTTTGTTAATAATGTTTCAGGAATATTTTGAGTCTTCATGACCAACCAAATTCTTATCATATAACTGATGCGGATTGCTCATAAGAATGACAATAAATTAATAAATACATTTAAACTAAATAATTAAATAAATTATCAATAAATAAGTGAATAAACTCCCTTCTCGCTGATGTTTCTTTTACAATCAATCTATCTATCTATCAATCTATCTATCTATCTATCTATCTATCTATAAATAAATAAATACAAATATAAATAAATACATGTAAAATGTAAATAAAATTTCAATAATCACATGTAAAATTACAAATAAATATATGCAAAATAAATAAACAAATAAATAATAAAAAAATATGTCTATCTATCTATCTATCTATCTTAAATATCCTATACAGGTGTTATGTATTTCACCAGTAGCAAAATATAAAATGCACCAGAGAATATATATTTTCTAAATCTCTTTTGTTTTTGCTCATCAGGTGTATTTTGTTTTAAGGATGTTTGTTAGGACACCACTAAAAACAATGTTACAGTGTATTTTTCTTAACATTTTCAATGCATTTTAAAACATTAATTATATTTAATACCAACTGAATGCCAAAGGGATGGAGTTGTTGATATTTTTCGAGGCCATTGTTTTGCAGCAGGCCACCCGCAGCTGTGCCTTCTGTACCAGTAAACAGAAATAAATTGTTGCCAGGTTCTGCTCTGATAAACTCATACAAACTCCAGGCTCACATTTCCGGTCCAGATGCTAAGCACTAACGTTACGCTAGGTGTGATCAAAACAAACAGCGTGGATGCTAGCCAAGCAACCGCACAGGTAACAGCAGCTGCCGCGAGCCACCTGATAAAGAAGAAAACACACAAGCGCACAGCTGGCGCCAGATCAAAGGTTGCCAGAGATCGCCAGTCAGCTGCGTTTGCGAACCTGGACGAAATGAGGGCTTTATCTTGCGATGCTTCTTTGGATTGGGAGATCAAACGGGTCAACCGGAGTGTGTGGGCCACTGGCGTGAATTGAGAAAAGCCCAAACTTTTCGCTGATTACCAGCCTGCTCTCCACAACGTAAACATGATGTCAGCAGATGTGGCCGTGGCCATTATGGCTTCCATTAGCTTGATTACTCTGAATTAAACATGCACTTAGCAGTGTGTACATAGCCAAACAGCGCTTGCACTTTAGATGCAGGGTGAGAATGACAACACTGACATTAACCATGACATGCTTTCCAAATTAAAAGCTCTGCATGTAATGCTTCAAGATCACATCCCTAAAAGCAGGCGCTGGGAACATGCATCATGTAAACACAATCAAAACACTGGCTTCAGAAGTTATATGGCCAGTCTTTATGGCTTTTTAATGCTTTGTGTCCTTCTTGGAGCTAAACAGACTACAAATGGTAATTGTTTGAACAAGTGCAGCATGAAGAGTCATCAAAAATTCTCTTCAAATAATAACAGGGTGGATAAATAGTGATAAAATATCATGGTTTATGGTGAACTGTTCCTTTAAGAGCATTGCAGGTCAAATGGCAAATCCAATTTCTCAATGTTACTCGTTATTCTCCTTCACGGATCAGTCAGCATGATTCCTCTGATTCTTGTCTCAGTGGTAAAGCTCTCATAGAGCAATATGATTTGTATTAGAGTTGAATATTAGCTTCATGGCAATGAGATGATGGCCAGCCTCAGAGAAAGAGACAGAGAGAGCGACCGCTTTCCAAACCCCATCACAGACCAGTGAAGAGTTAATCTGCAGCATATGTTCTCTATGGAAATAATGAGAGTCAGTGTAGAGACTTTTCCACTTGATGCTGGAGCTATTGGGCATTCATTAAAGAGATTAACTGAACCTTATAACCAACAACAAACTTAATTTATTTATATTTATTTATTATTTATTATATTTATATTTTATTACATTTATATTACATAATTGTATATTATATACAATTATATTTTTATTATGTTTATATTATAGAAAACTATTAATTTTAAATATTTATATATTATAATAATTAATAAATGTAATATATGTGTGTGTGTATACAAATATAGAAAAATAAATATAAAAAAACGACATATATAATTGATATTTAATATACTGTGGTAAAGGCAAACCTTCTGTGCTGATTTAGGATATTATTCCATTACTGGAGCCAATATCCTCATCTTTTAAATGAGATCTCGCAAAACTGACCTCAAATCAGCACAAAAGAGCCTTGGAGAGATCGAGAGACTCCTGACAGACGTTCTGGGGACAAAACCCATCAGGAAATGACTGCTTAGAGTTGTTATGCTTTCGTGTTTTTCTTTCTTTCATAGCAGCTCACCAACTCCCTTCTCGCTGACGTTTATTTCACAAGGCTGGTTTTTAATAAAGTCAGCTTTTATGTTTATTTAACAACGCTTTACACTTTGCATTACTCAGGATGGAGTGAGTAATTCAACACTGGCCTCATCAGAGAACTGCTTGTTTTATGTTTGATAATAAAAAGAACATCTTTCATCATAATGAACTGAATCGCAAAACACGTGTGACAGCTTCATCCGCTGGCGAGAGCTGAAATGGTGGCAATTATCATGTCTCCAGAGTCAATTTTAAAACAGTTTTTCATTTTGCATTATTGCTTAAAATTACAGTTTAATATTTAGCTTGGACGACATAGGTGCAGCCACAGAAAACCTGTCCCAAAACCTGCCTACATACAGTAGATGACATTTTAGGTGCATTCCAAAATGTTTATGATTTCAGCCAAATTCTAAAGCAGCATTGTATCCTTAAAGGCACAGTTCAGCAAAAATGAAAGTATAAGTCTTTTTTTTATGTTCATGTTGCTCCGAACATGTAAGACTTTTTCAAAAGATCTTTTTGTGTGTTACACAGAAATAAAGTCTTGTGTAATACTGGTTTGGAACAACACAAGTTAGTAGATAGAATTTTCATTTTTAGGTGAACCTTTAAGAAAAAAAAATCCCATAATGCAATGCACTGAACCCAGTGATGATGATATATATATTATTTTAACTACATATTTTTTTTTTTATCTTTATTAGAGTAGTGGTTAAACCAATTATAAAAGAGTGGACTTGCTGACCAATCGGAGCTGACTTGGCTTTTTTGGAAAGGCAGGATTTAAAGAGACAGCAACTAAAAAAGGAATGTTTCAGGCAAAGGTACTGCCACAATGTACAGTGTGAGAAAAATAATGTGTTTTTGAATATTGAATCATGTAAATGTCTTGTAACAGACCCCAAAAATAAAATTTTGAACTTGTGAATTAGCATAATATGGGAACCTAGATATTTAATGCATACTGAAAATGTGTCAGGATTTCCCATACAAAAATGTAATATATATGTACACATATATACATTTCTATGAAATATCTAAGGTGAATTAAAACAACCTATTAGACATTGGAACAATTTCATATATTAACATATACTGTATATCTAGCACAAATATGTATGTTTTTTTAGGACATTTTTGGGCATATACTGTACATCATGTACATGTATATCTATCCTTACACCCATGAATACATATTATATAAGTAAATATAAAAGATAGATATGTATCTAAACCTTTATTACAAAAATAAATATAAACACACATATTTTTGTATTTATGTTATTTTAATAAATTTGCATAAACAAAATACACATTGCTACATACGTATATATTGACATATATAGTTGCTACATATAATCCCATACCATACCAAAAATCCTAATATAGATCTTATTAACCTATGTACATATACAAATTTTGCTTTGGGGATTTTTTATATGTTCTAATATTCATCTACCCAGAGAATGTAAATATTTGAAAATTATATTTGGCAATATCACTTGATAAAGGGCAATATATTTCACATACTGCATTTCTGTAGGAGTTGTGGTGTTTCAAACCATTTAGAAACCATGTTTGATCACAGAACTGACTTCTATTATGACTAACTTTCAGTTTCTCGTTCTGTAGGAATCTAATGCCGCGTACTTTAGATGGCCAGATCACCATGGAGAAAACACCCAGCTACTTCATCACCCGTGAAGCACCGCCTCGCGTCTTCTCCATGAGCCGCAGCACCAAACTCATTGTGGTGGTCCGTGACCCCGTGACCCGGGCCGTGTCGGACTACACTCAGACTCTGACTAAAAGCCCCAGCCTGCCGTCCTTCCAGAATCTGGTCTTCAAGAACTCCACCACGGGTCTGATCGACACGTCCTGGAGCGCCGTGAGGATCGGCATCTACGCCAAACACCTGGAGAACTGGCTCAGGTATTTCCCGCTTGCGCAGTTTCTTTTTGTGAGCGGCGAGAAGCTGGTGACGGACCCCGCGGGAGAAATGGGCCGGGTGCAGGATTTCCTGGGACTCAAACGGGTGGTGACCAATAAGCACTTCTACTTTAACCAGACTAAAGGCTTCCCCTGCCTCAAAAAGCCGGAAGGAAGCAGCAGACCACGATGCCTGGGGAAATCGAAAGGCCGACCGCATCCACACATACCAGCGGAAGTGCTGCACAGACTCAGGGATTTCTACAGGCCTTTCAACATGAAGTTCTACCAGATGACTGGTCAGGACTTTGGCTGGGTCTAAACACTTGCAGGACCCTCTCTGATAATGCAGAAAGCAATGAAACTGTTTATTTATGACTGATTGATGTTGATTTTCAGTATCTTCACCCTGAGTACTTTCAGAAATTGCTAGTAAATTTCACAATTAATTACACACACACAAAAAAAAAAAAACTGCAAGTGCAAACAAAGAGATTGCTGGCCACACACTGAATGTAATCCAGACTGGAAAAGGTCTAGCAAAAATGTATCTTATTATATAAACATCATAGTGTAAAAAAGTGCACAGTGCAAATGAATTAAAAACTAAACCAGCTCAAGCAAACATTTGAGCACGTTGCTTTTTTTTTAGTGCTCACATAACAACAACCATGTACCCTTTTTCTGGATTACTAATTAGAGATAATTAGCTGGGTTCAATTAGCAGGTGGACCTATATACAAGAACAACAAATAGTATTAATTTTATAAATATGCAAATCATGCAAACAGTGAAACAAAATCAGGCACCAAACTTTAATAATAAAAAAGATCAAAAATATACAAATAATACAAATGATACAAAAATGCAGTCAACACATACCCCCCCCCCCCCCCCCCCACCCAG
>NW_015537995.1:112409-118979 GCF_001515605.1 Sinocyclocheilus anshuiensis
CCCCCCCCCCCCCCCCCTTCAAAGATTCGCTTTCATCATGCATTTTATTTATTTCTTTTTACATTTTTTAAAAAGTGGTTTATATGATAAAATATATTTTTATTCTCCAGTCTAGATTTAATTCAGTGTGCAGCCAGCATTGACATTTTATTTTTTTATTTTTTGTTTTTTTGTTTTTTTTACACACCTGAAAAGTGCATAAAGCCAAGGGGAAGTCGTGGCCTAATGGTTAGAGAGTCGGACTCGTAACCCAAAGGTTGCGGGTTCGAGTCTCGTATTCACTGCTGTGTGTGTGCACTTAGGATGGGATAAATGCAGAGCACTAATTCCGAGAATGGGTCACGTCACTTTTTTTTTTTGAAGCAACTTGATTTTTCCTCAGTTGGAGCAAAACAATCTCTTCTAGTACAAAGAAACACAAGTAACATATTAAATTTAAAATTCTAAAGTAGAAAGTCATGTAAAAAGTACTCTTTTGTCTTTGTATTCTTTACAACTTCAAAAAATACTTTTTTTATGGTGTACTGGACCAGAAAGACAATGAGAAGCAATCTTGTTTTTTTATCTTTCAGATTATTGCATTGAAAGATTTTTATTTCATACTCCTCCTCATCACATGCATTTTAAAAATGCATTTTACAGTATGTGCATTTTAAAATGCATTTTACAGTATATATGTGCATTTTAAAATGCATTTTATAGTATACATTTGCATTTAAAATGTGCATTTTACAGTATATATTTGGTTTGCAAAGGATTCAAATGAGAATTATCTCAAACAGCCTGAACAGAATACCGGCTCTGTGATGTCTGCTGCTTAAATGGTCCCTTATTTCAGATGGCCATAATCATACAGCTCAAGACACATTTGTTCTTTGTGATTTATTGCTGCCAAAAAGAGCAAAAACTTGGATGTTCTCATTCAACCACTGTTAAGTAATAGACATGAGACATGTGAGGAAAGAAAAGAGAGAGAGAGTAATAGACATATAACCTTTATTTATTTCATGTGTTTTTGCTCATTAAAAGGAATTTCCTGCTTCTGCAAGAAAACACATTTGTTTTATAATGTTTTACATAAAAGTGGTTTTAGATATTTAATGTGGACTCTGTGGCTTAGATTTTGGACCATGCATTTCTTATGCCACATATTTTTTTAATAACAGATGATTATTCATTTAATTCGCTAAAGGTGTGTTTCCATAGTGAAATAGAGCTATGTAACCCTTTAAATAGTTTATTTTATTTTCTCAAAATAATTATTAGAGATGTTATACAGGGATGAATACTGGACTATGCATTATATCTGCTGACTGAAAACAAAGTTTTGCTTCTGCTGTAAATTGCTATTATTTATATTCATGAATGTAAAGATTTTTTGATCTGTCAGTGTCCAAATATATATTGAAATCAGTGAGCAGCTTTTTTTTTTTCTACAGACATTATAATAAATAAACATGATAGGAACAGTGTACACATATATTTCTGTCAGGACTACTATCGTCAAAATGATTGACACTTAGCATACAGTTTGGTTTGCCGGTATGGTTCTGTTCTGGGCAAAAACTCCCTGCCCATCCATGCAGCCTGTCATGAATGAGCAGAGAGAGCAGCAATAAGAAACCCCAAAGGTAAACAGAACAGAACAAAGCAGATATCATTTATGCACTTAATGATATTTAAGTGTAACACATTATTCAAGGTAAAAGGAGTCTGATTCAACAAGGAATATCAGAAAGTCCAGAAAAGTCCACAGTCCTGACTGTGGTGAAAGGAGGAGTTGGGGATGGAGGAGGGTAATTTGCTCCTGAGCAAGCGAAAAAGGACTGAATAGAGCTTATATAGGAATGACGTGATATGTGTTGTATTCCTATAGGTAGATGTGATCAGCTGAGTCAGCCGATGCAAGCTTGACTCACCTGACCTGCCAGAACTAACGCTATACGCTTCATTTTACTCTTCTCTTTGACCAAATGTAAATTTTCCAGTGTATAGAGATACATAATAAGTAGAAAATACATTGAATTTCCCCAGAAGAGCATATACTTAATGAATAGTAAACAAAAATAAACCTAATTTTTAATTTGATTTTCCAGAAGAGCATAGCTTTGACTAGAATTTTTTACCCATTAAATAAAAATATATATTTACAGTGTGTGTGTATATATACATATGTAGTTTTATGATTTCTTTTGTAACTTTTTTTTTATAACTTTAAAACTATAATTTTTATAAGTTCAGGGGAGAAACTGGAATGGAGTGTAGCTGTCAGTGCCAACCAGGCTAAATGTGAAGTTAACATTCTGAGCTGAAGCTTTCTGATGTGTAAGCAATCAATTTGCAAGGGTCATAGAGACCTTTAGGATGGTAATCTTTGACCCTTGACCCCTGGATGACCTCCCACATCATGCCATATTAAAGCGCTGACCACCAAAGCTGCCACACAGAGCCTTTTCTCCCGTCGCATTAATGTTACCTATCTAGAGACAGCCTCTTCATTCCTAAAAAATATCAAAATCAATAATTGTCTGTTTAAGTTTATAGTTCCTCTGCAGTGTGCCATCATCCATTTAGTCCTGTCACCATGATTTAATCCAGATCGAGTGCTGCTTGCTTCCAAACATCCATAAAATGTTATTTAATGGAGGATTTACAATATTTTCCAAATCCTGATAGATTAACGCCACTGTGTGGGTTTATATGAAGATGTGGATAGCCTAAACTATGATTTTAATCTATTAAAAAGACATGGTTCCCCTTTTACTATTTCTTAAACTTTCTCAGTTTATCCTCCTGGAACTGAGCAAAAACTGTTTGAGGTCAGTAAAGATGCTGGGGTTTTTTTATTTATTTATTTATTTATTTTTTGCCCCAAAGAAAATACTTATTCAATAAGGACGTTGGATTAAAAATGACATTATTATTGCAAATAAATTCTGATGAAAAATATGAAGCAGCACAACTGTTTTCAACACTGATAATAACAAATGTCTCTTGAGCAGCAAATCAGCATATTAAAATTATTTCTGATGAATCATGTGATACTGAAGACTGGTGTAATGATGCTGAAAATTCAGCTTTGCGTCACAGGAATAAATTACATTTTAAAATATATTTACATAGAAAACACTTATTTTAAATTGTACAAATATTTCAGAATTTTACTGATTTTACTGTAAGTGAAAACACAGAGGACAGAAAACTGATGTCTTGTAAAACTCACAAAACTCTGCATTAAAATGTTAATTTGAAGTTACCTCACACATCTATATGCAAGACGCAATCTGAAAATAAATTAAATACAACCAATCATCTCCTCATTTCATGGAATGTAAAGTATCAAAAGCTCAGGATGATCAGGATGATCTACAACCACTCAAATATGACTTAAAGCTGTGTGGCATCAGAAAATTTGGCCAAACGGACAAAACGGACAAAACGGATCTGAAGTTACTTTCTGATGTTCTTGAGAGAACTGGAAGATTCTTATTTGTATAGCTGCACATGCAAATACAGTTAATTAAAGAGCGCATGGTTGGCTTGAGGAGAATAAAAAGAGCATCATTCACATCAGCGGCACAGGAATCAACACCCAGGAGAAATAAAACAGCTATTTCTGTCCTGAAACATAAACCCAGTCCTCTGTCTTTCTACTGAAATGGACTTGAGGAATGTCTTTGAGTGCCTCCCTCTTGTAAAGTCTTCTTTGTATCCCAGTGGCCAGTAGCAAATCAGCGAAAGCTGAGATGTTATCCTGTTCTGCAGCTGACTGCCTGCTTTCAAATGCAAACAGGCTTGGCTTTGGCCTCTTCATCTCATCAGACCCTGTGTGTGTGTGCAGCTCTCTCTTTGTGTTTCATAATGGCTGACGTTTAGGCCTTCCTTGCTGTCAAAGCTCTGGATTAGAGCGAGATTAGACTAGTGCTAAATCTCCATCAGATTAAAACTTTTCACTCCTCGGCTAAACAACCGGTGAACCTGAAACTAAAGGCCAAGTATCAGCATTCAAGTGTTGGAGAATGCACATCAGAGTTAATAAAACTAACTAGAATTAAAATAAAAGACAACACTACTACTACTACTACTACTACTAATAATAAAAAATATAAAAGCATTATTCAAAATATTAACAAAAATTTTAATACTGAATAAATGATACTAAAATAACAGTGATGCACTGAACACCAGACTTGCCTACTATATTTGTGAAAATGCACAGTATACTATACACACACGATGCATTCACTCAACTTGACCTTAAATATCCAGTGTGATTTTTTTTACATTTTTTATATTGTTTCATTTTTCCCAGACCAACCACCATTTTTTCCATTGGAATAATGCCATAGAGCACTTGCTTCAGACAACAAGGTACCTGTAGAATGCTGCTTGTCTTTTTTCCCCATTGACATGCTTGTTTGAATGTGATTGCTTGCTGTGGTAATTTGTAACATGTAAAAGTGTTTAACCAGTAAGATGTTAGCTGGACTGGATATCTGCAATCTCACAGAGAACTGTGAGACGTTTGGTTCTCCGTTTCTAATTATGTTATCTTCCTTGACATGGTTTGATTTATTTATTTATTTATTTTTTGCCCCAAAGAAAATACTTATTCAATAAGGACGTTGGATTAAAAATGACATTATTATTGCAAATAAATTCTGATGAAAAATATGAAGCAGCACAACTGTTTTCAACACTGATAATAACAAATGTCTCTTGAGCAGCAAATCAGCATATTAAAATTATTTCTGATGAATCATGTGATACTGAAGACTGGTGTAATGATGCTGAAAATTCAGCTTTGCGTCACAGGAATAAATTACATTTTAAAATATATTTACATAGAAAACACTTATTTTAAATTGTACAAATATTTCAGAATTTTACTGATTTTACTGTAAGTGAAAACACAGAGGACAGAAAACTGATGTCTTGTAAAACTCACAAAACTCTGCATTAAAATGTTAATTTGAAGTTACCTCACACATCTATATGCAAGACGCAATCTGAAAATAAATTAAATACAACCAATCATCTCCTCATTTCATGGAATGTAAAGTATCAAAAGCTCAGGATGATCTCTATAAGATACAACCACTCAAATATGACTTAAAGCTGTGTGGCATCAGAAAATTTGGCCAAACGGACAAAACATTCCAGGAGGATCTGAAGTTACTTTCTGATGTTCTTGAGAGAGCTGGAAGATTCTTATTTGTATAGCTGCACATGCAAATACAGTTAATTAAAGAGCGCATGGTTGGCTTGAGGAGAATAAAAAGAGCATCATTCACATCAGCGGCACAGGAATCAACACCCAGGAGAAATAAAACAGCTATTTCTGTCCTGAAACATAAACCCAGTCCTCTGTCTTTCTACTGAAATGGACTTGAGGAATGTCTTTGAGTGCCTCCCTCTTGTAAAGTCTTCTTTGTATCCCAGTGGCCAGTAGCAAATCAGCGAAAGCTGAGATGTTATCCTGTTCTGCAGCTGACTGCCTGCTTTCAAATGCAAACAGGCTTGGCTTTGGCCTCTTCATCTCATCAGACCCTGTGTGTGTGTGCAGCTCTCTCTTTGTGTTTCATAATGGCTGACGTTTAGGCCTTCCTTGCTGTCAAAGCTCTGGATTAGAGCGAGATTAGACTAGTGCTAAATCTCCATCAGATTAAAACTTTTCACTCCTCGGCTAAACAACCGGTGACCCTGAAACTAAAGGCCAAGTATCAGCATTCAAGTGTTGGAGAGTCTCTTAAGTACCCAGTGCTCTGATATTCATGATATTCCTGCTGACAACCACACAAAAGTTCAGACTATTCATCAGTTTAAGGATACTGAAGTCTGTATTAGTTTTTCTAAACTGTCAGTATAAATAGTACAGTCAGCAAAGGGGGAAGTCGTGGCCTAATGGTTAGAGAGTCGGACTCGTAACCCAAAGGTTGTGGGTTCGAGTCTTGTACCGGCAGGGATTGTAGGTGGGGGGAGTGAATGTACAGCACTCTCTCCCACCTTCAATACCACGACTGAGGTGCCCTTGAGCAAGGCACCGAACCCCTAACTGCTCCCCGGGCGCCGCAGCATAAATGGCTGCCCACTGCTCCGGGTGTGTGTTCACGGTGTGTGTGTGTTCACTGCTGTGTGTGTGCACTAAGGATGGGTTAAATGCAGAGCACTAATTCCTAGTATGGGTCACCATACTTGGCCACATGTCACTTCACTTCACTTCACTTCACTTCAAATCAGTGGTATGAGTGGTTACGAATGAATGAATGAAACGAATTTGTCCGTGTTTCACTCCGTCTCGAATCGCACTTAGTGTCTCTTCCGCGGCTCGATATGCTTTCAATTAGTTTTTTTTTTAATCTCGAGCAAGACTGTATGTATCATATTAAATGATTTGACTTATTTTTACGTAGAAAGGAGTGACAGTGCACCACATTAAAAGAAATTATCATTCATGTTTTCATAACCACTGGCCAAATTAAAAAACAAAATTAAAATTAAATCATCTTTGAGAGCAAGGGGGCCCCCTGGTGTTTCGGGGCCCTACGCAGCTTTGCGATTTTGTGTATA
>NW_015537995.1:119414-120028 GCF_001515605.1 Sinocyclocheilus anshuiensis
TAACAGCTCCTTTGAATCACATTCAGTCACTATTACCCACCCTTTTAAAATCCATTTTCTAGTTGTTTATCGACCCCCAGGACCACTAGGTAACTTCTTGGATGAATTAGATGTGCTGCTCTCAACCTTTCCTGAGGATGGTACTCCCCTAGTTATGCTTGGAGACTTCCAAATCCACCTAGATAAACCTCAGGCTGCAGACTTCCACACTCTGCTTGCCTCTTTTGATCTCAAGAGAGTGTTAACTACGGCTACTCACAAATCAGGCAACCAACTGGACCTTATTTTCACAGGACACTGCTCCACTGATCATGTATTGGTTACTCCACTGCACACCTCGGATCACTTCCTCCTCACTCTTTACCTCAACATGATTCCTGACACAACACATACCCCTCCACATGTCATCTTTTGACATAACCTACGTTCACTCTCACCGTCCCGGCTATCTGCTATGGTGTCATCTTCGCTTCCTCCCATTAAACCGTTAGCATATCTTGATGCTAACAGTGCTACTGATACTGTCTGCTCCACTCTTACATCTTGTTTAGACACTGTCTGCCCCTTGTCTTCCAGGCCAGCCCGTACCACCCCTTCTGCCCCTTGGCTATCTG
>NW_015537995.1:120287-121958 GCF_001515605.1 Sinocyclocheilus anshuiensis
CTGATGATAGCTGCTCGCATCTCAGCTTGTCTAACAGACATTTCTTGCTGGATGAAGGACCATCACCTTCAACTCAACCTTGCCAAGACAGAACTGCTAGTGGTTCCATCAAACCCATCGTTTCATCAGAATTTCACCATCCAGTTAGGCACATCAACCATAACTCCTTCAAAAACAGTCAGAAACCTTGGAGTTATGATTGTTGATCAGCTGACTTTCTCAGACAACATTGCTAAAATTGCCCGGTCATGCAGATTTGCTTTAATCAACATCAAGAAGATCAGGCCCTTTCTTTCGGAACATGCTTCACAACTCCTTGTTCAAACTCTTGTTCTGTCGAGGCTGGACTATTGCAATGCTCTCTTGGCAGGTCTTCCAGCCAATTCTATCAAACCTTTACAATTAATCCAGAACGCGGCAGCAAGATTAATTTTTAATGAGCCAAAAAGAATGCACGTCACACCTCTGTTTATCAATTTGCACTGGCTACCAATAGCTGCTCGCATAAAATTCAAGGCATTAATGTTTGCCTACAAAACCACCACTGGCTCTGCACCCCTTTACCTAAATTCATTACTTCAGACTTATGTGCCTCTAGAAGCTTGCGTTCTGCAAGTGAACGGCGCTTTATTGTGCAATCCCAAAGAGGCACAAAATAATTTTCTCGAACTTTTAAATTAAATGTTCCCTCCTGTTGGAATGGCCTGCCCAACTCAATCCGAGCAGCTGAGTCCTTAGCCATCTTCAAGAATCGGCTAAAAACACATCTCTTCCATCTTTATTTGACCCTCTAACTCTAGCACTCTCTATTCTAATTCTATTCTTTAAAAAAAAACTTGTTCCTTTTAGACTTGCACTCTATTCATTTACTGCTTGTTTTCTTAAAAATCTTAAAAAAAACAACAACAACACTAGCTTTTCTAATCTTTTTGTATTCTATCTATTTGTTTTCTTTTTATTCTTTTTATTTATTTTTATTATACAATTAACAAAAGCAAAAAGGCCTCTAACACTAGCTTGCTCTTATTCTTTTTCTATTCTATCTGTTTTCTTTTTATTTATTATATGATTTAAAAACCTTGCTACGTGTACTGCATTAAGCTAACTGAGACTTGTTTCTAAATCTACATGTCTAAATGTAAATGTCAATTTTAATAAGCACACATCCTCCCCAAATATATTGCATAATACAGTATTTAAATTTATGCAATACCTAAAACATCCAGGCATGCTATAGTAATATGAATTTGCGGAAAATATGTACTTATATACAAATAAATACACACACATATACATATACTGTTTATATATACACACACACTACTGTTATTACTGATATTATATATTAAGATAGTATAAGATATTATTTAAATAAATTAATACTTTTATACAGCAAGGACCCATTAAATCTATTAAAAGTGTCAGTAAAGACATTTAAAATATTACAAAATATTTCAATTTAAAATAAATGCTGTTCTTCTGAGTTTTCTATTTATCAAGAAAATGTGTCACTGTTTCCACCCAAATATGAAGCAGCATAACTGTTTTCAACATTGATAATAAACAGACATGTTTCTTGAGCAGTAAATCAGTACATTAGAATGATTTCTGAAGATCATGTGACACTGAAGACTGGAGTAATGATGCTGAAAATTCAGCTTTGCATCACAG
>NW_015537995.1:123922-128591 GCF_001515605.1 Sinocyclocheilus anshuiensis
ATATTTAGTGGTAGCTTATCAGTGGTGACTGTCAGTTAATGTACATATGGCAGAAATGTACGGAAAAATCAATTAAAAACGTAATCAAACAGACGATGAACACTATTAACAGCAATTATTATATGATGCAATCAAACTTATAGCAAAATTTGGTAGTTCTGTATGTTGTTTCAGGGTTGGCATCATCTGAGGTCCTCTGAGGGGTTGGCATTATCATATTCTATCTGTTTTCTTTTTATTTATTATATAATTAAAAAAAAAAACCTTGCTACGTGTACTGCGTTAAGCTAACTGAGACTTGTTATAGCACTTCCATTTCATTACTCTTTTGTTGATTTTGAAT
Source organism: Sinocyclocheilus anshuiensis (assembly GCF_001515605.1). Taxonomy (NCBI): domain Eukaryota; kingdom Metazoa; phylum Chordata; class Actinopteri; order Cypriniformes; family Cyprinidae; genus Sinocyclocheilus; species Sinocyclocheilus anshuiensis. Next base: position 124,266 of record NW_015537995.1, read on the forward strand.
TGCTTCCATTGTCCTCATTTGTAAGTTGCTTTGGATAAAAGCATCTGCTAAATGACTAAATGTAAATATTAAATTATATTATTATTAAATACAAATTATAATTGAATCTCAGTTATACTAAAACAATTTACTCACCCTCATGTTTTTCCGAAGCAATCTTTTAACTTTATATATGCACAATAAAAATCATTATAAAAATTATCCTTACATCTTGAATTGTAGATTTATCTGAATCTGAATCTACATCATTGATAGATATACAGTATATTACCCTTATGAATTATATACATTTAAATCTTTGAGCTTGGAATAAAAGTAAATATGTAAGATCATTATAGGATGTGGACATTCTTCAAAAATTCTTCTGTTCCAGAGGAAATACGAGCATGTGGGATTGGAGTGACATGAGGGTGAGTAAATAATGGCAGAACTATTCCTTTAAGGATATGCCATGCTAAATTTATGTATATGAGAGTTAAGACACCACCCACACGGCAAAACCACAGTGTACTATCGCCACCTGATCTTTCCTCTTCACGGGGATCCGAGAGAGCCATGGTGACCTCGAGGTCAGGGGTGAAAGTGCATTCCTACCCTTCACTCACGTCCTGCTTACGTACTATTCTCAGAGTGACGGTCAGCTGCTCGGCTTGTGGTGGCTTGCTAAATATGATGGAATATTTGGAGAGCCCATGCGACAGATGACCATATCTCTCATATAGATGACAGATTCAATCACTTTCACTAGACATTTGTATTTTCTGACTAAAAAAAGGAGTTGTTTGTCTTTGAAAACTGATGTTAGAGTGTTCTGAATGGTTGCTAGTGTCTTGTTAGGTGGTTGCTAGGCAACTTTAGAATTTCAAAATATCAGAATGACAGAATCTTCAGCGATCTTGGATTTCTGTTGTAATGATACAGGCTTGAGTTTGGCCAGGGAAGCAGGCCATACATCAGCACGAGTGCCTGTTTCTCTGATAGAGGATCTACTGCTGACCTTTGGCCCCTCTGTCAGTGCTGATGAGAACTGCTCGTCAGTCGAGATTCATCTTCTGTAACAGACATGTTCACTTCATAATCTCTCTCACCGCCGGACAGGACAACATGATAGCTCAACTTCAATTCAACTTCATTGCTAGTGTTTTAGTAACTACAAATATGTACAAAAAGTTGGTAACACTTTATTTTAAGGTGTCCTTGTTACACGTTACATTTATTATAATAACAATTAATTATGCATGATTACATGCAAGTAACCCTAAGTCAAATCCTAACCATATAGTAAGTACATGTAGTTAATTAATATTACTCAGTACTTATATGTATAATTACACTGTAACAAGGACACCTTAAAATAAAGTGTAACCAAAAAGTTTAAGTAACTACTAGCTTCAAATGTGATTTCTGTAATAATCAGTGTAATTTTAGTATTGTTGACATACTACTATAGTTTTCTTATTTTGAATTAGATTATATTTTAATATGTTCTGTTTTCACTTTAATTTTAGTTAAATATATGGTAATTTTGTTGTGTATTTTTGTCATTTTTATTATTTTTTAATGTCTATATAGTTTTATTCCATTTATTAGTTTTAGTTTATTTAATATAAGTTATTTCAGTACTTCAAATTAAACTGAACAAAAATTAGAAATGTTTCCTCAGCAACTAACTGAAATAAAATACGTTTAAGTTTTTTATATTATATTTTAGTTTAGTTTGTTTCATTTCAAGTAACAATTTTTCATATTTTTAGTTTTAGTTAATATTAATAACCCTGATAAAAAAATAGGTAATTGACTAATTTTTGAGATTCACCAATTAAAGTCAATGTAATCTTAAGTGTTTAAATGTCAAGTACATGAAAAAATAGATTGAGATTTGATTTTATTCATCAGGAATCGATTACATCTTGAAAAGTGAGCTATTGATAAATAGACTGAAAACCTTTTGCTAAAACATTATAAACAAACATTTTTTTAGATTTGGAATAATGAGGCCAGATGAAAATTGAAATAGGATTTCAAGTTTATTTCATGTTGGCTTCGAGTTGTATTTCAAAGGAATAAAAACCTATCATGTGCAATATTTTTCCAGATACCTCTCATAACCAAATGACCCATTTACTGTAGCAGCTTGGTGGATCTGGCACCATAACAGATCTGAAGTAGCTGTTTCTGACAAAAGCACAAAGTGTTTCCAAGATCTGTGCTGTAAGTGGGAGGGTTGGCCTTTCCTTTCCCACACCCAATAAAGCTTTCTGCCACATTATGATCTCTCGAGTTCTGGAATAGAATGTGGAACTTTTGATGGTCCAGAAAAGGTTCTATTTTGTGTCATCCCTTCATATTTGGGCCATGTGTTGGATCCCACATTCAAACAAACATCAAACAAATAAAATGACCACTGACCACTTCCTTCCTAAAAAGAGTAGTCACTATAAACAAAAAGTGAAAAACCTCTCTATATCTCTATAATTAAAGGGGTGGTTCATTGCAATTTCACTTTTGTAACGTTAGTTAGTGTGTAATGTTGCTGTTTGAGCATAAACAATATCTGCAAAGTTAGAAGAGGAAGAGAAAACTAGAGGTGCATTTAAAAAATCTATTCATATATGAATCACGATTCTGTCTTCTAACGATTCTAATGGATTCACAAGTTTCAAAATCAATGTTCAAAAGCAGTGGTTCTTAATACTGTTCCTCGCGTCCCCCTGCTCTGCAGACGCTCTGCATCTTTCTCTCTCTCTCTCTCTCTCTCTCTCTCTCATTCAGCTCAGCTTGTGGGGCTTTAATCAGGATAAAACCGTATATTAAAAGCTATCAGAAGCAGTAGCATTTAGAAATAACAGCGTATCTAAAAGTATGAGACAACAACAAACAAAAAAACATAGGCCTACCATTAAAAGCCGTGCTTACACAGGTTCTGCACAATCCTCTTCACTAATATCCTCTGCTTCTCAATCGGGCGCAAACTGATGAGCTATATTAATGACGCCGCTGCTTACAATACAACTGGAGCACATGCCGCTGAGGTGAGGGGCGGGACGCTTAGACGCGCACTAGCCAATCGGTTTAGCCAATCACAACACACTGGGCTAGCTAACCAATCAGAAAAAAAAACAGTGAACCACCCCTTTAAACAAAAACCTAATCACAAGAAGAAATATCACAGCATCAGTTTCTGCAATAGAAAAGGGCATATTTTTGCATTATATTCATTTTCTTTTACACTTATTTTTTGTTTGAGCTCTGCTTCAGGAGACCCTTGTGAATGTTTCGTAGGTTTGGTAATGAGAGGGTGCACTAGTCAAACACGTGGGTGGTGCTTATTTGGCTCCTTGATGCCTGTTGCTTGCATGAGATCCTACATGACTAACAGAATATACACAACCATTTAAAGTTTGGCCTCTGTAAGATTCTGTAACACTTTTGTGAGCCTCTTACAAAATGCTCACCGGGCTGCATTTATTTGATTTCAAAAACAGAAAAAAATGTGAAATATTAGTTTAAATTTTTTTTATCTTGAATACATTTTAAAATGCAATTTATTCTTGAGATGCAAAGCTGAATTTTCAGCATCATGACTCCAGTCTTCAGTGTCACATGATCCTTCAGAAATCAGCCTGATATGAATATTTGCTGCTCAAGAACATTTTCTTATTATTATCAATGCTGAAAACAGTTGTGCTACATAATATTTTTATGGAAACTGTGATTTTTCAGGATTCTTTGATGAATACAAAGTTCAAAAGAGATGTATATAATGTATTTACTGTCACTTTTGGATAAAAGAATTTAAAAAAAAAAAAACACTGACCTCAGACTTTTGAGTAGTGTACACTCTTAAAAATAAAGGTGCTTCACGATGCCATAGAAGCACCTTTTTGTCTAAATGGTTCCATAAAGAACCTTTAACATCTGAAGAACCTTTCTGTTTTACAAAAGGTTCTTTGTGGCGAAATAAGGTTCTTCAGATTACAAAAACGCAAGAAAGAGATGGTTCTTTAAAGAACCTTTGACTGAATGGTTCTTTGTGGAACCAAAAATGGTTCTTCTATGGCTACATAATATTTTTTTACATAATTGATTTTTCAGGATTCTTTGATGAATACAAAGTTCAAAAGAGATGTATATAATGTATTTACTGTCACTTTTGGATAAAAGAATTTAAAAAAAAAAAAACACTGACCTCAGACTTTTGAGTAGTGTACACTCTTAAAAATAAAGGTGCTTCACGATGCCATAGAAGCACCTTTTTGTCTAAATGGTTCCATAAAGAACCTTTAACATCTGAAGAACCTTTCTGTTTTACAAAAGGTTCTTTGT
>NW_015537995.1:128645-142318 GCF_001515605.1 Sinocyclocheilus anshuiensis
GCATTAACACATGTTAGACTGCACCCCATAAACACAATCAAGCCTAGAAAAAAAACAGTGAACCACCCCTTTAAACAAAAACCTAATCACAAGAAGAAATATCACAGCATCAGTTTCTGCAATAGAAAAGGGCATATTTTTGCATTATATTCATTTTCTTTTACACTTATTTTTTGTTTGAGCTCTGCTTCAGGAGACCCTTGTGAATGTTTCGTAGGTTTGGTAATGAGAGGGTGCACTAGTCAAACACGTGGGTGGTGCTTATTTGGCTCCTTGATGCCTGTTGCTTGCATGAGATCCTACATGACTAACAGAATATACACAACCATTTAAAGTTTGGCCTCTGTAAGATTCTGTAACACTTTTGTGAGCCTCTTACAAAATGCTCACCGGGCTGCATTTATTTGATTTCAAAAACAGAAAAAAATGTGAAATATTAGTTTAAATTTTTTTTATCTTGAATACATTTTAAAATGCAATTTATTCCTGAGATGCAAAGCTGAATTTTCAGCATCATGACTCCAGTCTTCAGTGTCACATGATCCTTCAGAAATCAGCCTGATATGAATATTTGCTGCTCAAGAACATTTTCTTATTATTATCAATGCTGAAAACAGTTGTGCTACATAATATTTTTATGGAAACTGTGATTTTTCAGGATTCTTTGATGAATACAAAGTTCAAAAGAGATGTATATAATGTATTTACTGTCACTTTTGGATAAAAGAATTTAAAAAAAAAAAAAACACTGACCTCAGACTTTTGAGTAGTGTACACTCTTAAAAATAAAGGTGCTTCACGATGCCATAGAAGCACCTTTTTGTCTAAATGGTTCCATAAAGAACCTTTAACATCTGAAGAACCTTTCTGTTTTACAAAAGGTTCTTTGTGGCGAAATAAGGTTCTTCAGATTACAAAAACGCAAGAAAGAGATGGTTCTTTAAAGAACCTTTGACTGAATGGTTCTTTGTGGAACCAAAAATGGTTCTTCTATGGCATCGCTTGAAGAACCTTTTGAAGCACCTTTATTTTTAAGAGTGTATGACGTCCAATACTTTGCTTTATGTGTTTTAGAATGCATTATCATGCCTTTGTGATTATTGTCTGCATATTACATATTCTGGCTGGAATCTGCCGCAAAGTCGACAAGACTTTTTACAAATAGTTAAAAGTCTGGCCACATGAGACAACTAATGACTTTCCATTACCGACTGAACTATGACGGAAAAGTGATTAAACTAAACCCATGCAAGTGGGCACCAATAGAGACTCCAACCAGACACGCTGTCCGCTGATTCTGTTGCAAATGCACTGTTGATGTGAAGTGACCCAAAACCAGGGGTGGAGAAGCTTCTGTATGCTCTCCATGAACTCTGACCTTTTATCAAAAGCTTTCTTTGGCCTGAAAGCCATGGCACGGTTGATAACAGGAGACAGGCAGGCAGACTACTCATATTCATTAAAAAGCGAGCAGGCAGGGACAATGTGGGCTCCGGAGGTTTCTGTGGTCATGAGTGAGTAGTTCAGTTCCCTAAAGACACACAATCCCCTGTACTGTGGTCAGTCTGTGTGTGTTTTCCTGACTTAAACAGCGGTACCTCTCGCTGGCCAGCTGTATCTTATGGGTCTGCCCGTTAACCCCTCTTAACACACATCCTGCACTCCACACCCCTCACCTTACACAAACTACAACTGGATGCTGAAAATTCAGCTTTGCGTCACAGTATTAAATTACAGTTTAAAATATTTTCAAATAGAAAACAGTTATTTTAAATTGTAAAACTATTTTGGAATATTACTGATTTCACTGTATTTTGGAAGTAAATAAATACAGCCTTGGTGAGCAAGAAGAAACTTCTTTGAAAAACAATTAAAAAAATCTCACTGACCCTAAACAGTTGAATGGTAGTAAGTAATTAAGAATTAAAATTAAAATCAGATTTTTGTAAATGCATTTTCAAATGTCTGAACGGATTTCTTGTAGTAGGCCTACATCATCATTTCTTATGCATGAATGTACCTGTATATAATCCAGTATTGTCTCATGCGTCATATGAGTTCATCACCACAGTGAAATGACATGATGGACATGAGAAGAGCCAACGTTAGAGTTTTCCATCCTCTCTTTCCATTCCAACGCCTGTTTTCAGATGCTGAAGCTGTTTGTCATCATACACTTAAGTCATAGCAGTCTCAGCTTCAGACGGCACACAAACGCACTGCCCAGAGTCCGTTCACTGACCGTCTGATGCATATTACGCATTTATGAAATACAATCAGATTATTGGCCAACAATGCAACTGTGTTTATATCGGACTGCTAGGAAACAAAATGTCGACAAAAGATTAACAAATTACTAGTAAAAAAGACAGTTTTGTTTGAGGTTGGCAGCAAGCAAACTAGCAAAAGTGGTGGGTTTTTTTTATATTTGCGTTCATTGTGAGTCAAATGAGACAGAAAAGTAACGTGGTTCAGTGCTCATAAACATCACCGAGCAGATAATGACTATGTAGAAGGAGCGTAAGTAATAGATACCAATGAGTTTTGGCTTGAAGCACAATGGAGTGTTGCTTTAAATGCTCGCCGGCTCAGAAACTCGACCGCTTCAAACAAAACCTGATTAGCATTTGATGTCCCTCCTCCGTGGAAAATAAATGGTGCTGTGAATTCTCAACTCCAGCCCTGCCAGGTGTTGCATGGTTGGGTTCAGCCTCGTGAATGTGCATTTCTGTGTGTGTGTGTGTGTGTGTGTGTGTGTGCTGCTCCAGTCTCAAATTTAAACCCTCCTGCTTTGCTCTGATCAAGAAAAGGTAACAGGATAGTCACTTTTGGACCACCTCCCTAGGGTGTGTAAAGGACTCGCATTGAAAAATGCATCTTTCCCTCAGTCTGTTGTTATGTTGTTTTAATAGTGCATTTTACAACTTCATCCGACAAATACTCTACATACACAACAAGAACTCGCATACGAACAGATCTAGTTATTTACAGCAGTTACACTTTTATCCAAAGCGAATCACACATTAGGAAATGTACAGGTTTTTATCATAAGAGCCTCTCAGAAAAAAAAAGGTTTTATACACTTAAAGTGCTAATATGTGCCATTTGGGGGTACATAGGGTACAAATATGTACTGTACAGTAGTCTTTGTACCTTTTTTTTCTAAATGTGTATATGCATGCGTGCAAACTTTAAAGGACCAAATACACCGATGTCATAAATGCTGTATAGTTAAGTAGAACTGATTTGGTCATAGCATCAGTGTTGTGATTGTTAAATAAAACTAAAACTATTGTTTTTGTTCATTGAAATAAAGCTGAAATAAAATAAAGTATAAAAATTAGAACTTAAAAACATAAATAAACTGAAGTTCAGCTGAAGTATTAAAATAACTAAAACTGAAACTTAAGTTAAAATAAATAAAAGAAATAGAGTTTTTTAACAAAAATAATAAATGACAAAAGCAGATAACAAAATGATTAAAATTAAACTAAAATTAAAAGAAAAACTGGAAATATGAATATATAAAGTCATATAATACTGAAATAACACTGCATAACGTCAGTGGGGATTTGTAAAAAAAAAATATATAATTATGTATATGTTTTGACCAGTAGGCGACGCCATAGCCACATTTACACGGTTTTGTCCAGATTATAAGAATGACTTTGACAAAGTTTCATGTCAATATGCAAAAGCTCAAAAATAAAAACAATTCTGAAACACAGCCTCACTTCTTATTTGTCATTTTGAACTTTTGGGAGGCTTGGTTTGGATATCAAGTGAGCCCGTTTTGATTTTAGCTATATATAATTCATTTAATCACATCCAAATAACATGCTTGTATGACCTACATTCAATTCAACATGAAGCCAAGAAGTCAGAAGGAAAAAAATTAAGAAAACCATTAAGACTTTTAATTGCACTACAGATGATTTGAAAGACAAAACTCACAGAAATATACATACACAACCGATGTTCCATGTCATGAATAATCAAATTTCTCCTTTTAAACTCAGAATCAGGATTTTAGGCCACCTATTCATCACACGCACTTCTTATTACCAACGTGACAAATGCAACGTCTGCATTAAATGTGAATCCAAGTACCTCAATACATATACATGAAGATAAACTGTTATGATGCGATATATTCTGCGACGTCTAACGGCCACTTAATATCCAGAACACACTCACGCACAGCGCAGAGGATCTCAGAACTGAAATCAATGAAATTGTACCGTCAGGGTTTTAGTGTCGTCTTCACCACGGCTGGACAGAATAGATGCATAGCGCTGGCAATAGATGAGAGGAGATGGAGGCATCAGATCAATACGGAGCTGGTGGAACAGGTAATAATATATTGATGGTTTTATGTGAGGTCTGGGGGGATGGGGGCGGTGTGTGTGTAAATGAAGAAGGAACTACCAGATAAGACTCAAATCATGTGTGATAGCAACATAAAATATGCTTTCACATACTTTCACTGAGCTCCCAGCTGACGAAAATATGTTCTAAGAACGTGTTGATAATGTTCCCGTTACGTTCAAACATTATTTCTGAATGTTCTTGGTTTTTTAAACATAGTTTTTTTATCAAATATTTAAAAAAAAAATGTCTTGTTTAACGAACAAAAACATTAAGGGAATGTTCCATTTGATCATTTTGCAAACTTTATGGGAACATTCTCTGAGCTTCTGGAACAAGTAGTAAAAAATGTCCAACTAAAGTGTTAAACAGTTTAATGAACGTATTAATAACATTGTTGTGCTAATGTTTTGAGAACATTTTTAAAGACCAGATAACTCTGAACAAGCATTCTATCAGTGTTACTGGAAGAACGTTTGTACATAACGTTGAGTGAACATTACTAGAACGTTCTAAGAATGTTCCCTCTTAGCTGGGCTTTTGTTATAGTGAAGGTATAGCTGATTTGCAGTCCTTCTATCTCAAACTCATATGACAATATTCAGATCTTTATAGCTAACCGTGATTGGAGTTTGAGAGCTTTTGGGACGCTCAGCCTGTGAGTGGGATCTTATATGACACTGATTTATAATAAGCACATCTGGCCGTTTATGGTCCTTCGTTTCTGTATGAGCGAGGCCAGTTGGTATGAATTCAACTTTTGGCTCCTTGAACATTTTCAGATGAATACAGTGCCCTTATTGTTACTGGAATCGTCAATTTGAAATTGGTACAACTGGATTTTTTTAATACTTTTCATGAAATGCCTCCATGAGACAGAATAATTGAAAACATGCTGAAAGGAAAGACATTCATTGAATTGTGCGAGCAATAAAGTATTGAACAGGGTCACATGTCCCACATTATGACACAGCCCACTGTACTCGGAATGTAATGATTGCCAAATGTAAACTGTAATTCATTCTGGATGAGGTTCCCTAAAGGTGTATATGTTAAGATGATGACAGCACACATACAGTGGGGTCCAAAAGTCTGAAAATCATGTTGAAAACCTTAGAATTTTTACATTTATTCCATGAAATAAGCAGAGTTTGAAGATTTCAAACAATATATTTTCTGCACTGTTTATAAGCAGTGACACTTGTCGTGTGCTTTTCTTGTGTACAGACGGCCAGATGTTCTTGCTTCCACTGAAGCTCAAGATCCTCTGGTGAACTTCTGGAGAACATGATATCAGGTTTTACTCATGCTGTCAATAAAACACAGGGCATGCCAAATAAGAAATTCAACGTGTTATACTGATTACTTGCACCAATTTTTTTGGTCTAAGAGGACTGTTTTCAACTCATCAGTGACCCTTGGCCTCTGTCAAGAAGAATCATGGCAGAGGAACATTAATCTGGGCTGGAAACTATGTCTCGTTTCCCACATGGCAGTCAAGGTTGTGTAGCCCAAATTGTGCAGAATATCTGGATCACTATATAGTTGACTTTAGATTCCTGATGCCTCGTGCTATTAGCTTTGTCTATTGTTAAAAATTGTTTTTGGATAAGTAAATTAAAGTTTCAGACTTAAACCGTTTTTCCTGTCTGAATGACAAGTACCTGGTAAAGCTTAACATCAAGTCTGGATTCTTGGAGCTGCTGGGCAACATTCTGTCATTGGTCTAAACCTGCTTCAAAGCCACAGCAGGATTACGCAATATTTTACCATTATTCATTCCTGTCTTCTGCTGATTATAACCATATGTTACAGGATGGTGTAGGTAAGAAACCCTGTAGTAATTTAAAATGTAAAATCTGAAGAAATTAACTGTACTGGATGCGCTTTAGTTGTCACATACCATTTATGGAGTCCTCAGGTGAACCCCAGCAGCGTGAACTAACTGTTCGACTCATCCAGCGTAAATGATTCATTGCTTACTTGGCAGATCTGGAAAATACTGTTCATGCTAAATAACTGTGATGTATGCATGGCACAGATCTGATCTAAAGTTCAGGGATTTTGATTTTGAGTGCTTCTAAATGGTTGGATATAAAGGGGTGTGAAGTAGAAAATTAATTTTAAAAATTAATTTTTTACATATTTTAGAAAGAATGCTAGCCTACTGCTTAATGCAGATCATATCTGTACTGCCTACTGTTCATTAAAAATAAATTGGATTTTGCATTATGCAACTATGAATTATGCCAATTTTAGTATGCAACATTGTAGTCATCTGACTTCATTGACACTGCATTTAGTTCAGTTATAATTTCAGAATTAACATTAAACGTAAGCTGTGCCAACTTGTGATCAAATAATGAGTTTAGAAGACATATATATATATATATATATATAGTGCACACTGCAGAAATAGTGAGAGTAGCATGCTAGTATCCATACTGTGCTTCTTTTTGAAATTATGGGATGTCATGATACGGTAGGCTATGTGGCCCAGTCGTTGACAACTTTGTTTTTTGCAGGACAGATGCAAGATGGTTGTGATGGCGCCTCCTGTTGATGAACTACTATAATTGTAATGTTAATGTAGAATAATGTTGTGTAGGGCAACTAAGTGAAGAGCTAATGACATGGTAGCCATGATGTTAGAAAAAGATAGAACAGAAAAAAATAGTAAAAAAAAAACACTGTTTGACATAATCTCTTAAATATTCCCTCTGAAAGCATGTATATGGCCCATGTTGTCAACATCCTTGAGTCTAGTTGCAAAGGTTGGTCATGCCGCCATCTGGTGGAAAATGATGGTTGTTACAGGGACAAACGGTAACATTTTTCAACTCACTTGTAGAAGTTAGGAGCTCGAAAATATTTAAAAGAGTAAAATTTTGAGAAATGTAGAGATTTAAATATTTTGAGAATTTATCATTACTTTACTTGCTCACCAGTGGATGCTCTGCAGTGAATGGGTGCCGTCAGAATGAGAGTCCAAACAGCTGATAAAAACATCACAATCATCTACAAATAATCCACACCGCTCCAGCCCATCAGTTAATGTCTTTTTGGGTGAACTATACCCTTTATGTTATTTGGATTGTAATCTTTGAAATGCAGCACTAATTTGTTTTATGACCACTCTATCCTTGGCTCATCCACTAATACGGTTTTAAACATCTCTTGCCAAACTTGAAATTAACTGGAGTGCATTCCTTAAAATAGTGTGAGCGAGCCACTACTACTTGTCATCCATCCATCCATCCGTCCACCTATCTATCCATCCATCCATCATTATTTGTCATCCATCCATCCGTCCGTCCACCTATCTATCTATCCATCCATCCATCACTATTTGTCATCCGTCCGTCCATCCATCCATCCACCTATCTATATATCCATCGCTATTTGTCATCCTTCCATCCATCCATCCATTGCTATTTGTCATCCCTCCATCCAATGTTTCCTACATTTCCTTTATTGGTAAATGTATTATAAAGGTATGCAACATAACCCACCAAATTCACAAGAAAAGAAATATACTCAAGAAATATATACAGTATATATAATCTTTTTCATTCTCCTCCTTTTCCATATACAGATACAGAAACTCACTAATGTGATGAACTTATTTTTAGAATTCACTTTGGATTCTTTCTGTTATAAATATGTCTACAAACATGACAGCTGTAGGACCATCATGACCAAATAAAGTCTTCAAATTCCGTCTGTCTCTCTCTCTCTCCATCCACCACCATCTCCCTGCCCTCCCTGCTTAATTTATTATTACCTTTACTATAACACTAGTAATAATTTACTATTATTACTTTTGCTCTTTTGAATTAAACCAAATGCAGAGAAGAAAACGTATGTCATTTGGAATTTTCCTTTTTGTTAAACTATTCCTTTAGAGCTAATTTGACCCATGCATTCCAGCAGTACAATCATGATTGGTCAGGTGGCTAAGAGGCCTCAGCCAATGAGGTGCAGACTTGTACAGTATAACAAACAGACTGAGGGGCATTTAAAAGATGGAGAGAGATCAGAGCAGAACTCCTGGGCCGCAGCTCAGAGAGCAGATATATACGGATCACAGGAGCATCAACAGGACTCGACTTGAGAGACCATGAGCACCCAGTTCAGCAAAGGACCCACATTTGGACTCTCCGCTGATGTCAGGAATAAGGTATGTGCACTTTATAATACAAATGCAATAAACTTGCAAGCCCAGACTGCATACGAAAGTCAAATAGATGTTGTTTATCAACTTTGCTCAACAGTTTTGCCCTATGACAATTCTGTGCCACAATGGAATTCCAACAATGCATTTCCTCATTAAAAAACAATTGTCACACTTATATCCAGTACAAATATTGGAATGCATTTAGAAAAGAAACATGAACTTAGTTAGAGGTTAAACTTTTAAGGAAACTTTGAGGTAAATGGAAAACCCCTTCCATTGGGGTATGAGTTGCTAAACAACAACATTTCCAAAACATTTGTCTGAAAAAATGAATTTATTTTTGCTATTATAGCCCTTTCATAAAAAAAAAATATTTTAGCATTACATGCTGTGAACAATGGATGGTTAATGAAACTTTAGGGATGATCTCTATTTACTGACATCAATGAAATATACACCAAATTAGTGTATGACTTCAATAAATATCATACTATTAATTTAGATGAGAAACTCCATTTTGTTCAGAATTATGGGTTAGTGTATCATCATTGCTATGAGAAATGTAACTATGATCTAAGTGGACATACAAAACAGGAAGCTTGCGTAAATGTTTATATCCATCCTGTTCATGCTTGAATTTACTTCCAGAGGCTAGAACAGAGACACACTGTGCTAAATTTACAACAACAACTAAAATAAATATATATAGTAAAATACAAGCAAAATTTTAAAGGCCTAAACTGTTTTCTGCAGTGGTTAGCAAACAGCTTGCATCTATAACATTAGAAAATGTTAGTATAAAACAATGTAAATTATGTGGAAAAAAATAACTTTTTACATCACAGCTGGCACAGAAGTATGACCCTCAGACGGAGGAGGCCCTGAGGATGTGGATCCATGAGGTCACAGGTCGAACGGTTCCTGACAACTTCATGGAGGGACTGAAGGACGGCGTGATCCTGTGCGAGTGAGTTTCACCAATGAAAGACAGTTCATAACCATTTAACCAGCAAAGGCTCATTCAGAAATAAAAATACATTACTTTATGTTTATGACTTGATATGTTACCAAACAACCAATTAAAGGTTATTTAGGGACAATAAACACACACACACACACACACACACACACACACACACACAAAATAATTCATAATTGAGACAATTTAAATAGAAATAATCAAAAGTGAATATAAGCCAAATAAGTAAAAAGTAGAAAGAAGCCAAAAGTGAAAAGTTATCAAGGGTAAAAACTAAAGGTTAACACATAAATTACACAAAACATTTTTGAGCTCGGTGTAATTGCTCTTATACTGTGTTTTTGTTCACTAGGCTGATCAACAAACTGCAACCTGGATCTGTTCCGAAGGTCAATCATTCAACCCTGAACTGGCACAAGGTAGTGTGTATAGGCTATCAGCAATATTCGAATTTTGAGGCATCACTCGTGTGCAAATTTGTGTGCATAGTGGTGACGACTTGGATGTCGCTGTTATGTTTTGAAATGAAAGCTATGAGCCACATTTTTGCCATTTTAAGAATGCAACTTATGTTTGTTACAAACATAATGTCATTAGTGCATGTACTAGATGCCACGGTACGTGCTGAGAAATGCAGAGAATGTAGATGTGTACAGAATTTAGCTCTAAGCGCCATTAGGATTAAACTAATTGATTAAAAGACTGACGCAGACCGGCTTTTCTTTGGCACTGTCAAAGTGGTTATTGATTTAAAATGCAAATAGTTACAGAAGATAAGACAAACATGCAATTAAAAGTAGTTTGCATGAACAAGGAATGCAGCACAAGAGTCAAACTCTTCTAATGAATGGACTATTTTACCTCATTAACTCCAGTCTGTTTAAAGTACTTGAACTGTGGCGTTGACCTACAATGAGCATGGCATAGTGGTATTTATGACACAAGGCACATTTTGGAGAAATATAGGGATCTATCCATTCCTAACTTCATACCTATTCCTTCAATCTCTCTTAGTTAGAGAACATCACTCACTTTATTCGAGCCATCGGTGAATACGGCCTGAAACCACATGACATCTTTGAGGCCAATGACCTTTTCGAGGACATGAACCACACCCAGGTCCAGTGTACCCTCGCTGCATTGGCTGGAGTGGTGAGAAAAGATGATAAAACTCTTTAATATGCAGCTTGAACAACCTGTGAATACAACCAAAGATACTGTAAGTCATGTTTTTTATGTCTTTTTCCATGTTCTCTCTCCAACCAGGCGAAGACTAAAGGCTTCTACACAAAAAGTGACATCGGTGTGAAGTATGCAGCAAAAAAGCAAAGGAAATTCAATCCTGACAAGATGAAAGCAGGGGATAGCATTATCAGCCAGCAGGTCACATGACAAACACTTGACATAAGATGCATCAATGAGAAATGTCAATGCAACAGAAAACATTTTGAATAATAGAAAAACATGACATGCATTTATACAGAAATGGAAATGAGTCAAGAGTATGTAAATATACTAGTTTGAATTACACTTGTATTTGATTTGAATGTAAAACACATTCTATGTTTCTTGTATCTACAGTTTGACAATTTAAAAAAAATACTACTGTTTAAAAGTGTGAGATTAGAATTTTTTAGTGTTTTGAAAGAAGTAAATACAGGAATATTGTGAAATATTATCGCAATTAAAAATAACTTATCTATTTAAATATATTTTAAAATATCATTTATTCCTGTCATGCAAAGCTGAATTTCCAGCATCAGTTTTCAGTGTCACATGATCCTTTAGAAATCATTCTAATATGCTGATTTGCTGTTTTTGCTGTTCTTGTGCTGCTTCATTTTTTACTAATTTTTATTTATTTATTTATTTATTATTATTTTTTTTATTTTTTTTTGGTGAAAACTGTGATACATTTATTGGAAACAGAAATCTTTTGTAACATTACAAATGTGTTACTGTTACTTTTGATCAATTTAATGTGTCCTTGCTGAATAAAAAGCTGCTTCATTTTTTACTTATTTTTATTTATTTATTTATTTTTATTTTTTTTTTATTATTTTTTTGGTGAAAACTGTGATACATTTATTGGAAACAGAACTCTTTTGTAACATTACAAATGTGTTTACTGTTACTTTTGATCAATTTAATGTGTCCTTGCTGAATAAAAATATCTAAACATTTGAACTATAGTATATAAAATACATTTCATGTGAATTCACAGATGGGCTCCAACAAATTTGCCAGCCAAAAGGGCATGACCTCCTATGGAACCAGGCGCCATCTCTATGATCCCAATATAGGCATGGAGAAACCAGCGGATCGATCCACTATAAACCTCCAAATGGGCACCAACAAATGTGCCAGCATGGTGAGGCCGCATGCTGCATTAACACCAAAATCACCCTAATTATGAGATGAGCACTCTGTTCATGTCCTCCTCGGATACTGAGGATTATTATTTATATGTCAACACTCATAATAGTAAAATGGGTGCATGTGTGTCTTGATTACTGATGACAGTAAAACACTTACACCATCAATTAACCTCCATGCTACTGAAAAATACTGAACAATTCAGAAAGCACACTGGACATTTCTAGAAAGTTGAAGAATGCAATTTTAATATGTTCAATATATTAACTTTGTCTTTGTCCTGCTGTAGGCTGGAATGTTTGCTCTTGGCACGGCGAGACAGGTGACAGAAAAGAACGTGAATCTAGACCCGGTGGACACTACAACCGTGTCTCTGCAGATGGGAACCAACAAAGTGCCGTCTCAGAGCGGCCTCACCCCGATGGGAGGCTCACGTCTAGTGTACGACCACAAATACTGTGCCAAGCCTAATGAACAAGATGGCATTGATTTTCTTAATTAATACACTTACACTCTGGTATTCAGCATTAGTAGACGATGTCCCTTTCTCCTGATCCCAGACCAGCTTAACTAAAACAAATAATCATCTTTATGTGGACAATGTATTAGGCATACAGTGCTTACTTAGAGAATCAATTAAGCTGCTCTCTGGTTAGTTTAAAGGGGATCATCTACCACACAAAAACTCCAAATCGACTGGTTTAGGTGCTTCATTATGGGTCAGTCATAGTCTGCCTTATATATTAACCTTTGTCTTTAAATTCCTCAAAATTTGATGTAATTGGTCTTTAGTGTCAGAATATCAGAAGTTACAAAGGTGATTAAACATAAACCAAAAATCATCAGTAAGTGTCTATGTCTATGTTATTTGTCTGAAGTGTCTCCTACATTTGGTTCCTTGCCATCAGTGGTTAATTTATATTCTGTAGGGTCATTAAACAAAACATTTAGTTTAATTGTTCACACTCAAAAAATAGATGAATGTTCAGAATTTACATTGTGTAAGTATTTAGGAAGTGTTGCGATTTGCGCATTTTACACTTTTGAACTTTTCAGCCTGTGCTTGCATATGCCTGCTTAATGTTTAAGATGTTTGTTTTAATGTTTAACAAAACATTTCTTGGTGGCTGCACATATATAATTATTGTTTGTCACTATTTCATTACTATTATCATTTTAATTGTGGCAAAAAACATGATTGCCTTAGTCCTAGTCCTAGGCCTATATCCTTACGAAATCTATTGACAGTATTATGGACAGTGATGGTGACTTTACCATAATACTGAATGATTATATTGGACCATGGCACCAAGGTTCTTCAAAGAATAGCCTACAGTGGAACTACCATAGTTCCATGTCCATATGATACACTGTTCGAAAAAAAAAATAGTAGAACCATAGTAGGCTACTTTTTGGCACTTTTCTTCAGACTTCTCTTGAATTGTTCAGTACTGCATTCTGAATATAAAACAATATCTTTTATTGCGGATAATAAACACTGACCAAACTAACGTGTCCTCTCGTTTTTATTTTTTCTCTCCACTAGCAGAGGGAGCCACTGACACACTCACCCTACATCTAAACGTCTCTGAAGGGAGGAAACAAACTTGTCCTTCCTTTGAAGGACCTGTTTCAAAGAGCCACATAAAAACCGATTCAATTAATCTTTTAAAGGGGTCATATGATGTTGCTAAAAAGAACATTATTTTGTGTATTTGGTGTAATGAAATGTGTTTATGCGGTTTAAGGTTCAAAAAACACATTATTTTCCAC
>NW_015537995.1:142469-142814 GCF_001515605.1 Sinocyclocheilus anshuiensis
AAACACATTAATTTCCACATACTGTACATTATTGTTTCTCCTCTATGCCCCGCCTTTCTGAAAAGCGTCGATTTTTATAAAGCTCATCGTTCTAAAAAAGCGAGGTGTGCTCTGATTGGCCAGCTAATCCAGTTCGTTGTGATTGGCCGAATTCCTCAAGTGTGTGACGGAAATGTTACGTCCCTCACCATACTGTGATGCCTGCGGCAACCACATGTGACGACCCCGGGCTGGACTCCGCTCCATCCACGGTGAAAGCCGATCCGGCGATCCAAAGCATGAAGTTGATGTATTTCCTCAGCGACCAGCACGGATCAGCTCCAGGCATGACGAAGCGGATATCGT
>NW_015537995.1:145670-148218 GCF_001515605.1 Sinocyclocheilus anshuiensis
ATGTGGGGGCGTGTTAGAACGAGCCGTTTTAGGTAGGCGTGGTTGACTCTTAACTTTTATAAAGAATATCTCTTTGGATTTGAGACTTTAGTCTTTGCAACTTTACAGATCTTCTTTATGCACCAAGAGCTTGTAACACTCCAAAGAGAAAGGAAAAATTTTAATCGCATCATATGACCCCTTCAACGCATATCGTCATCACGGTCCCCGCTTGTTCATCATGACACGTGTGAGCATATATTGTTGTTTATAACGTTTTTGTGCCCACGTTAATATAAATAATATAAAATAGAATCTAAATGCAGCTAATTTAAGTACAACAACAAATTTTCTTTTTTACATTTCTTGAATGAAATGTTTTTGCTCTTTGCACTAAAATGCAGCTTATTAAAACCAACGCTTTAATAAAACTTTCATACGATAAACTAATTACAGTATGTTTCATTTAACTTATATTTTGACCCATCTATTAAATCCTACTTTCACTCCAGACGCCCACTATGTCGCTCTTAGCTTTTACCTTAGTCCTCTTTTATGAACTTCAACCGATTCTTTGAAAAGATCCGACTCATTAGAGCGATTCTCCTAGAACAGAACATGCACGTGGCACGTGCTTTTAGTTGTCACCTGAGTTTGGCAGACATGTCTCATCAGGTATTATATCAAAACATTCTCACATTTTGTGCTATAAAAAGCGTTTTGTAACAAAATACTCACCTGGGTGAATTACAAAAAAGTACAAGTTTAAAATTTGTTATGTTAGTCACTTTTCTGAAACGCTGTGTTGTCAAAGAAGTGTAAATTAGACATTAAAACACGCTGTTAAATTCTTTCGTCATATATGTCCGTTTTTATGGGATAGCCACGATTTATGATTTCGGAGATTAGGATAGATGTGCAAAAATAATCAATTACATTATGCTAACGTTTCAAAGTACTAGCCTATACAACGCTCTGGGATGCTTTCTTCTCATTGGTCAATAACGCCATTCCGCAGTAAAGTATTTATTATTATTATTATTTGCTTTAAACAAACAGGGAACATTAATAGCCTGTACTTTATATGTTGCAGTTGTAAAGTAGGCCTATTTTTGTAAAATAAACTACAATCGTACCTGCATGGCTACCGATTTCCCACATAACTGTGTTAGTTAGTTTTGTACCTTTAAATATAAATGTACATATAAATATAAATATTGTTTTGAGGTGTATTATTTAGGTGATACGACTGCAACCAAGTAGTAAGATGAATGTTTACTGAAACTGGAATACAATTTAGTGGTAATTATACAAAAGCATTTGATTGCAGAATCAGAAACAAGTACCTGAGCAATAATTTGCAACATGGATAAAATTAATAACATTTCTGTGGGTGGGCTCCATCCATACAGGACCTGTTGGCTTTGACAACGGTCCTGATTTGGGAAAATGTCTGGTTGAGAGTTTGTGATCCCAATTGTGGTTAATAGAACGGTAGAACAAAATGTTCAACTTCAGGAATGTACGGTCTCTTTTTTATTGTTCATAAAGTGTAATATAACGCTGCTTCACTTTCTAATCCGTTCTCTCTGTTTCTCAGATGTCATTTAAAGAGCTGATGAAGGTGTTAGGGCTGGGAGCCGTAGCTTTGGTTCTGGGGGTGGAGTGGCTTAACTGGCTGATGCGGCGTCTGAGAGACTCTCGCGGGCCCCTGAAAGAAGTTCTGTTCTTCCCTTCACCTCAAGTCTGCGTTGAGCACCTCTTCATACGCCATAAACATTTCCCCTGGTAGTTTGATCAGCTTTTTCTAATCTTAAGGTCCTTGCACACTGAGTCTGAAGTCTCATCTGAAATTTTTGCATGTTAAAAATAAATACGACCTCACGTTTACACACTGCCTCCGAAACTTTCCGTCATAAAAAAAAAAAAAAAGAAATCTGATCAGTTTCGATTTTCTGCGTTTTCGCATCCGTAGCAAGCATTCTGATAGGAACGGATGACGAATACGAAAAAAAATGCACATGAAAATTTCAGACTCAGTGTGCAAGGAGCTTTTATGTGCAATAATGTGGAAAACAACTAATCTGTCCACCCTCAGCGCATGTCCCCTTCCCCATGGTATTGAGACGTCCTTCTCCAGGCTCCTCGTGCATCTCCTCTCCGCACGTATGTCACTGGACCTGTGTGTGTTCTCCTTCTCTCACATGGAGCTGAGCAGGGCGATTCTCCTGCTGCACAAACGGGGAGTTGTTGTGCGAGTGGTTACGGACAGAGACTACATGACCATCACTGGATCTCAGATCGGTGCCCTCCGTAAGGCAGGTGTGTTGTTGAATAAATGTGTTGGGTAAAATGGTTTTAAGTACGCTATTTCCATTTTTTGCAGTAGTGTGTCAGTAGGAAATATCAGTTTACATTTCCAAACATTCGTTTAGTCTGTCTCAGTTTGCAGGTAGGTTTCTTGAAGCATCTTGGAGACGTTGCCACAGTTTTTCTGGATTGAGTCTGTCTCAGTTTGTTCTGTTTCTTCATGTCATTCCAGACAGACTGATGATGATGATGATGATGA
>NW_015537995.1:148803-150581 GCF_001515605.1 Sinocyclocheilus anshuiensis
TATATATATAAATATTTTCATATTTTCTGAATTTAAGAATTTAATGTTGGGTTTTTTTTTTTAAATACTCTTGTCTATAAAAATGTTTTGTCTATAAATAAATGTCTATAATGTCTGTGACGTAAGACTTTATTAATCTTCATTAATTAAATTTCAATTTCAAATTGATACAATTCTAAGAATAAAAAAATAACATTAAAAATAATTCTAAGAATTAAAAAAAAATCTAAAATTTAAAAAAAGAAAAACAATTCCCTCATTTTTCAAGGTTTTTACTGACTTCATAAACCTTATCATTATATTTAGCACGGGCCTGTCCTCACAACTCTGTGGTATGCATTATGAAATGGTTTATAGTCAGAACTTGCACGACTGTTGCAGGTAGTAAAAACTGTCATTCTTACATAGATAACAACAGCCACACAGCTCACACATGTTCTGTCTGGCTCAACCTTTGTTATTTCAGTACACACTGCTGTAACTTCTGCAAGCTGTTACACCCGGCTACTGCGGACTGTGATGATGCATTAGAGCAGACTTAAAGGATCTAGATGATTCACACATGGAGGGGTTTGACAGATGTCGAAATCGCATCTGTTGTTAATTTGCAAGAGGATTTGGAGCTAATTGCTAGTTTCCGATCTGTTTTTGACCTCTGTTACAGGCATCTGTGTGAGGCATGAGATGAGCTCAGCTGTTCATATGCACCATAAGTTTGCATTGGTGGACGGCAGGAAACTGATCACTGGCTCCCTTAACTGGACCCTAACCGCAGTCCAGAGCAACAAAGAAAACATCATGGTTACGGAGGAGCCGGAGCTCATGGGGCCCTATCAGCAGGAGTTCCAGAAGCTGTGGGAGGCCAACGATCCAGCCAATCACAAACCTCAATGCACTAATGGGCAGCTAAATATAAAGACTTGTAAGGACAGATAGGGCTTTACATTTGCTTTTTTTTTTTTTGGTTTACATTACATAGTTCTACATGAAGGAGTTCATTTTATTTGTCAATATTACTTTTTAGAAGTTGAAAGCTAGTTTTCTTTCTTCTGACTGTTTGTCCGACTCTTAATGACAATTTTCCAGTTTTTTATGCAAAATGTGGGCTTGAAAGGTTTATTATTTAGTTCAATTTAACTTAGTTCAGTTAATATAACTTTTTTAAGATGTGCCCTAGTTTAAGTAAAAATTAGTTCAAGTAAACCCATCTGCTAAAATAATATCTCTGATTATAAAAACCCAGTGTGTAAAGCAAGCTGAAACCTGTGAGTGTGCATTACATAGCCGTGCCTTTGATTGCTCAATTCCTGATGGCAATCGCCTTTTGTGTTCCTCTTTTGTGACTAGAAGATTTTAGATAAGCTTGTTTCTGTATGTGCACCAGAATATTACATTTTTAAAAAAGGTAACAAAAAAGATAAATGATAAAAATAACTGTTCTTATTTCCTGAGTTTAATGTTGGGGTTTCCTTTTGAATAAAGTTTAAACAGTGCATTAAATAAATAGTTGTTTTGTTATTATTTCAGATATTTTTTTATTTTGTTTTTATATATTATATAAATTGTTTATATAGTAAATAGCTGATTAACTGGTAAAAAACTCAGGTATTGAATTATATAGTACATAACTGATCATTGAAAAGTGGATATTTGTAGAAATGCCAGCTTTAAATTCTTATAAAAAGGCATGGTGTATATTCATGACATTGGCCAAAAAAGCTTATGTAGTTAAACTGTTGATCTTGTTACAGTTTTTTTTATTTTAAATATATATATAT
>NW_015537995.1:150671-166712 GCF_001515605.1 Sinocyclocheilus anshuiensis
TTGTGTTATATAAATTATTTATATAGTAAATAGCTGATTAACTGGTAAATAACTGTAAGTTATTGAATTATATAGTACATAACTGATCATTGAAAAGTAGATATTTGTAGAAATGCCAGCTTTAAATTCTTATAAAAAGGCATGGTGTATTTTCATGACATTGGCCAAAAAGCATAAGCTTAATTATGTAATAAAACTAAAACTGTTGACCTTGTTTTTTATTTTATTTATTTTTAGTGCTCTCAAATGATTAATCACGATTAACACAACATATTTTTCTTAAATATATACATGCATGTGTTTGTATTTATATATACATAATAAATATACACAGTACACACAAAAACGTTTATTTTGGATGCGATTAAATTTTTCTTAAATATATACATGCATGTGTTTGTATTTATTTATACATAATTAATGTACACAGTATAGCCTACACACGTATATTATGTAAACAACAACTTTTATTTTAGATGCGATTAATCGTGCTGAATTATTATATTAATCGCGATTAATCACATCTAAAATAACAGTTTTTATTTATTTTGTTTTATATATATATATATATATATATTTTTTTTTTTTTTTTTTAATCAATCTCGAAGATACTGCTGCTGTGTGGCTGACAGAGGACCTGTTGATTGGTTGCTCTGTAAGTGCAAGCTGGAAGCTCGCCAGGGCCGCTGACTGATCTGGAAACAGCCGTCAGCACAAAAAAAGACTGGTCGACAGCCAGGTCGCTGCAGTCATGAAGCGTCTGGTTTTGCAACGCCCCTCTTTAGGGAAGGGAATGGTCGGCTATTAAACCGATAAGGCGAGTGGACCCTTTCCAGTGTGTTTTGCGGGAAAAGTGAAACTGGATCTGCGAGGACTGAATGTCCGAAAACAACTGAGGAAAAGCGCAACATCAACTTTACAGAATAAAATAACCACCTCTAAGAAGAGCCGGATAAGGTTAGTCACCCAGTTATGTTTGTGCCCGAAGGATAGTAGGCTACGCATTTTTTTCTTTATTTGCTTACAGAAGAGAGAGATGTAGCCCAAGAAAGATGTCCATATGGAAGCACGATTAGAGCCGTTTCATGTCCCTTTTAATCCCAAAATGCAGTTGACATGCTCAAATGAATATTTTCTGTGTGTTTGACTTACAGATGTAAGCTGATATTGTGTTTGACAGATCTGTAGATTTCACAGTTCAGGGTGTGTGCTGCTGTTTGTGTTGACCAGCATCAGATCAAATCTAACATGTCATCTAATCTTTATCTTTGCCTGTGCAAAAGAGATTCCTTATCATTTTATTTAGAATTGCATAGAGTCACTTTGGCACTAATTTAAGTAAACTAACTTTTGGCATTGTGTTCATTCATATGTGTAAGATGTGTCATATCCTGGTAACTCCCTCTTCAGGTGCTTACAGGTGTAGATGTGATCACCTCTTTCTCACATGTTTGAGCAGGATGTTAATACTTGTTTAGTTTAAAAAAAAAAGTCACATGTTATTGGAGGGTTTCTTTCATTTTTCTGAAATGAAGACTTTTCGAAGAGTTTTAATGCTGCTCTTTTCCATTAAGCGCTTCCATTAAGTCTGTCAGCCTCAAAGAAGGGCCATAAAATACTATAATAGTAATCCATATGATATATGAGCTGTATTTCAAGTCATACGATAGCTTGTGTGATGAACAGACTGGGATTTAAGTCATTTTTCACAGAAAATCTTCAGTCGTACCAGCATTGTCATTGTTTAGGACACTGATTGTACTGAAACTAAAACTTTTGAGAACATTTGTGACCCTGGACCACAAAACCAGTCATAAGTCACATTGTAGTAATAGCCAACAATACAGTATATGGGTCAAAATTATTGATTTTTCTTTTATGCCAAAAATCATTAGGATATTAAGTAAAGTTCATGTTTCATGAAGATATTTAGTAAATTTCCTACTGTAAATATATCAAAACGTAATTTTTGATTAGTAATATGCATTGCTAAGGACTTAATTTGGACAACTTTAAAGGCGATTTTCTCAATATTTAGATTTTTTTGCACCCTCAAATTCCAGATTTTGAAATAGTTGTATCTCGGCCAAATATTGTCCTATCCTAACCATACATAAGTGGAAGCTTATTTATTCAGCTTTCAGCTGATGTATAAATCTGAATTTCAATAAATTGACCCTTATGACTGGTTTTCTGGTCCAGGGTCCCATTTTTGTTCATTTAAATAAAGCTGAAATAAATAATCAGAAACTTAAACTTGAAAAAAAAAAAAAAAAACGTACTAACTGCAATTAAACTTGAAATAAGAGTACTAAAACACAAACTGAAATGAATATGAAATATAGATAAAAAATATTTGTATATAATGAATAAAAATGGCTAAAACAAAATATAAACAAAAAATTAAAATAAATGCTAATTCAAAATATTTATACTAGTAAGTATATAATACTAAAATAGCACTGAGTAACAAAGTTTACACAAAATAAATATTTTTATTTTGTGAACTCTTCCTGAAGGTATTCTCATTATGTGCTTCCCACTTTAAGTACTGTTTTTATGGCCAGAATCAATTGTGCTGAGCTGGTCTCAGCTGTAATGGCTCTTAATCAAGGAAAGATCCTCACTCAGCATGTCTGATGTACAAAGAAAGATAGATAAATAGATGACAGTGCTGGAAGAATACTTTAACTACATAGTAGAGTATCAGAGTATCAACAGGGCTTCAGCTAAATGGGCAAAAGGGGCACAGCAGAGCCTCAGAGCTTGGCATATGAAGGTGGTTTTCTTCTGTTTGACAAACGTTATTATTTACTTTAATTCTAAATGGTGACTATATAGCTTGTCTGTCTTACATTTCCACTTTCCCTCCACGCCTCTAGATGGCGTCGGCCAATGATACCCGTCAGCAGGCGCAGGTGCAGAAGGATGTATCCGATCAGAATTTTGACTACATGTTCAAGCTGCTCATCATTGGCAACAGCAGTGTGGGAAAAACTAGTTTTCTGTTCCGTTACGCTGACGACTCCTTCACCTCTGCGTTTGTCAGCACGGTCGGCATAGACTTTAAAGTCAAAACGGTGTACCGCAACGAGAAACGAGTCAAACTGCAAATATGGGTGAGTTTGAAAGATGGGACATTGGAGTTATTCAATAGTTAAAATGAGGATGGTGAGTAGTATTTATAAAAATATCTGTTCATTCAAGGTCTAGACTAATTGCATTGGTGTTTTGCGGAGAATAGTGTGCCACACCACAACTATAATGATAACGGTACAGAGGAGTGATGTTGTTGGAATCATTTTCAGAAGAATTTTTTTCTAGCTGATGAATGAAAAAAACAATGACAGCCAATCAGAATCCATCCTGCTTTTTAAGCGCTTGAGCATTTAAAGCGGCAGATGACAAAACTGCAGCATGCGCTTAAAATAAACAAAACATTATCGTCCCTTGCTAATTTAGTTATCATTATTGTTATATTTATAGTTAACTACGACAGGGTTGCCAAGTCCAGGAATCGGGCTACTTTTACACTGTTGCCGTGGGTTGTTTTTTTAGTCTGTGGATTAAAGTGATCTCTCCTCCACCCCCGGGAACGCGATTTCGATGGAGTGGACCCACGACGAAGCGGAAAAAAGCAATTGGGTTGGTTTTGTTTCACAGACCTGGCAACCCTGGTGACCAGGCCTTAACTTCCTATTCATTTTCCCATAGGGTTTCATTAAACAGTTATAAGCCATAAACCAAGCCAACCAGCTATGAGGTGAATCACAACATTTCAAACTTTGATTTCAAGCAAAAAAGTATTTGAAAGTCAGACAAAAGACAAACGTACAAGACTGTGTACTTAACTGCTTTAATGAGGGAAAGAAATACAGTCCCATGAAGCATTGCACATGACATTGAATATTACATTTTTACGATTATTTACAAAATAAAAAAAAAATGGTTTAAATGTAGGCTGATGGCTTCAACAGAAGCAAATACCATTGATTAACCACCTCAAAGTAGGTCTATCTTAAAAGGTTTATAAGTTATTTTTAAAAATCAGTTCCCCTATGGAGAAAATGAATAGGATTTTTACTTCTAGATCCCGACTGCAGTACTCTGTGAGACATTTGGTGCAACGCTTTTGGTTCCCATAGTTGTAATGCATTCTGTGTCATTGCAGTTATTTCGGAAGAATAATTTCGTGACTTTACTCTGTTACGATTCTTAAGCCAGAGAAAAAAATGTTATTGCCAAAGTCAAATGTGGTGAAAAGAGGATATGCTTATCATATGTCAGCATGACTTACTGATACCTTGATCAAGATAATCTAGGTGAGGTGTGTGTTTCAGCAATGAAGGTTAATGTTACAAAACATCCAGAATGACCCAAAGCAGATGGCCCCATCATTTGATGCATTATTTGTGAAGCGAGCACACACTCACACACACACACACACACAGGGCCAAATCCATTTTGAGGCAACCTTTAGAAAATAAAAGCCATAAAATCAAATTGGGTGTGCTTTTTGACCATCCAGACCAGCCATGCATCTGCCTCTGCTCTGAATCACTAATTAAATCAATACCAAGATAGGAAGTGGGTCAGAATATCAACTGCCCAGTCCTGCCAAGAGTGTAGTTCTAAGTAGGGCTGCACAATTAATCGAATTAATCGAATCCGTCTCGACAGACGAAGCGACAGCACTTTCTGTTGATGAAAGGAAGTGGGTGAGCACCTCAGAGGTGTTGAGTATGGTTTTCCCAGAATGCACTTATGTGTTGATAACCCACCATAGAACAACTCTGCTCTGACTGCAGTGGTCTGAGACTGACTAGAATAGAGCAAATATAATTAGCTTTTTACATGCACGCCTAGTTTGGTTTGGTACCAGGACAGTGATTGCTGTGATATTTGGTATGTTTTTGGCACATTGTAATGTATTGCTAGGGTGTTGTTTTATGGCCCAAGTCAATAGAGTCCACCATCAAGTCTCTATGATATTCAGCTTTCTTGGGTATTTTTTATTTATGTATATTTTTCACCATATTTTTATCATTAGCCAAGTGAAAGTTGTATGTAAAAACGGCATCATGTCAAGTCTGATAGGCTGATGCACCACTGATGGCACAGTCCCAATTGATGTATCATATTACACTGATGCTTTATCATACATTAGATCAGAGGTTTCACTTTAGGATGCACATTTTACATTGGATATCAAGTGACGACCCAATGCATGGGTGTATTTATTTATTTACAATATCAAATATGTTTACTGTACAAGTTTATTAGACAAAAACTTAAATGCAT
Organism: Sinocyclocheilus anshuiensis; assembly: GCF_001515605.1. Taxonomy (NCBI): domain Eukaryota; kingdom Metazoa; phylum Chordata; class Actinopteri; order Cypriniformes; family Cyprinidae; genus Sinocyclocheilus; species Sinocyclocheilus anshuiensis. Next base: position 155,973 of record NW_015537995.1, read on the forward strand.
TTGCATTGCATGCAAATGCAATTTCCCTGTGAATCCATACTTAATGTAGTCTAAATGCAGTTTTCTTCTTTCTTTTAAAAATCTGTCTATTTATTTTGTTCTCTTGCAAGGTTGTATACTTAGTTGCATTTTATTATTTGCATTAAGCATTGAGATCCAAGAGCGCAGGCCAAGCCGTGTGTGTGTGTGTGTGTGTGTGTGTGTGTGTGTGTGTATTTAGAGGGTGGGGAAGACACAGAGACTTTTCTCTTGACTAAGTGTTTGGAGATGTTTAGTTAATAATCAGTTTTATTGACTATATTGCTAGCAATGAGAATGTGCAGTATGAAGTAAGTCAATAATGTTTGTGTCTCCATACATGCAAGTTTATTATTAAACGTTCCACTAATAAGGTGAAAAATAGGGCCTTAAAGTGTTAAAATGTATGCGTATATTATTGCTATTATTATTTATTCATTCGTTCTTTTTGAATAAATTGTCAGTGAATGTAAATATTATGTCTAATTAATTAATAATTACAGTTAATTAGAATTTTTAATTTTTATATTTTTCAATTTTGTTTTCTTTTTTATTTATTATTATTATTTATTTGATCAAAATAACACCATTCTTGTATGATTTTAATCTATAAGTTCATTTCAAAAGGTGTAAATCCTCATTAAAAGAGCTTAAAGTGTGTATAATAGTTGATCTAATATTCTTTAGTTCCCGTAACACAAAAACCATGGGGATTTATGCGTCCAGTGCTTTTTATAAACTCTTTGGACACCATAGTATACCTTATTTGTGGAAAGTACTTTATATGTGTTCACTTTTACATTTCTCTGTTTACTTAAAGGAGGAGTTCTTGATTTAAAAACAATGACGAAAGTAATTTGAGTCATTTTGCTATGAAGGAAGAGCAAATATTATACATTACATTAGATTAGTCATCAGAGCTCTGTACATTCTGTGACACAGTCATGGATGTTGAAGAAAAATGTCATTGACATTTCCTGACTCTAAGGCTTGCTTTAAGATCTTTCAGAGTAGGCATAATGTTTATAGATATGATTGACTTGTCTTTGTTGTGAAGTCAGTCGTCATGCGTGTGTGTGAAGGGCAGGTGGCACATTTTATCTCATTTAAGGGGATGAGGCTTTTGTCAAACTCCCATTAGTCTGAATTCGGCTCTTCCCCTAAAATACAATACATGCATATATACAAGCCTCGAACAGCTGCCTGAACCAATGGTTACCATGGTTATCTACATAGGTGAGGTCACAGCATTCTAAATCAAGTCAAGGCTTCTCAGTATCATGGAAACTAATCAAACGTTGCCTAGTTACCATTAACGTGGCTGTTAAATTCTAAACCTCTGACTCTGCTTTGTTTGCATTGCATTTATTTGAATAATTTGTTTCTTTTTTTATTTACACATAACGTAAATTTTATATTGACAGAAATTAGGCAAATTGTCAAATATTTATATTTTTCATTGACTTGAAATTATGAAATTATCCAACATTGTCAGTATTGCTGTGATTTTTAAACACAGCTTTTTGTTTAGCCATCAGGTTTCATAAAGATGACAAATATTACAATTTGCTAAATTAATAAAGTGAAAAGCAGTGTTGTAAGTGCTGTTATGCAGATGTTCTGTATATTTGTTTCATAATTCATTCTTTGTAATTAACTCCATAATTTCTTGTATTAATTCATTTGAGGTTCAATTTAAAAATGTATATGAGTTGTAATGTGATGTAAATTCATTTGGTGTGCTTTAAAACATAAGGCGCGAGAATGCGTCACTTTAACGGAAATGACGTGCTTGTTAGTAGTGATGGGAAGTCCGGTTCTTTTCCGCGAACCGGTTCTTTCGGACGGTTAAATCGAACGATTCGTTCGCGAACCGGACATCACTACTTGTTAGTCACCCTGATGGACTGATGATGAGCGGACGCACCACAAGGCTCTGCTAAGTTAAATACGTTTAAGTTTAAAATCAGTGCTGTCTCAAGCCAAAAGGACAGTAAAAAAGATTTTCATAAACTCAAAAGACCTCTTTTCATGACAAGCGGCCAATGAGGTATTTGTTTGTAAAATGTAACGAAAGTGTTCATAATAGCGCTAAGCGCCATTTTGTGTTTGATGTATTTTTACTGTTTTCACTTGTGTACAGTTCTCACGGCGTTGTGGCGTTAAGACGTCAAAGGCGCGAAAGATAAAGAAGACAACCCTAAGAATAAAACGCCCGTTCTAAAGAACCAACCTGTGTCTGTTGTCGTGAAGAGAGCTACAGTGAGAACTCACCTGCTCGACGCGGGTAGGAGGGACAACGAGACCGTCGCGAGTGACGATTTGACGAGGATACAGCGCATCAGAGAAGCACAACCCATACAACAGTGTCAGCATAAAGATTGCAAGCAACGGTGATTAGACTGAGTTGAAAGTGCAACATTTCAAGCTAAAATCAGAAAGTGCTCTGCCACAACCGTCAAGTTAAGGTGGTTAGAGAAGTGATTACACTTGGAAACTGCAACAAGGACTTAAATCTAATTTCCTTGCTTACTGTGCTCAGCCTACATGTTTTGGAGACGAATATAATGTGCTGATGTTTATTTGTTAAATGTAAAAAGGGTCTGATTACAAAGGAAATTAAGATTCTACAGGTTTGTGTTTATAAGAAGTAACTAAACGTAAGAACAATTCAAGTGAAGTTTAAAGGTAACTCTACAAATGTGAAAACTTTCTTGTGCAAAGATAAATTATTCATTCATTAATTCAGTTTATACTCTCTGAAGTAACGATTTTATATCGCATTATACACTGTCATTTACAACAATTTATTTCTTGTTTTGAAATTTAAGCCATTTTGAATTTTAGTTTAAATAAGTTTAAACGCTGATACAGTTTTGGATACAATATTTATGTCTGTATTTTGACCATTTTGATTTCCTACACAAAATTCTTAGTTATTAACTTTGACTATTCACATTTAAACATATAGTAGCTTACAATTACACATAGACTAATACGTTTAATTTAAGCTCATTAGTTGCATACATTCTACAGCCATTCAAGATATCTCAGCATGTCTGACACACGTGCAGAGGCTAGCAGTAAACATGTCAAATCACCTGCTCTACCTGAAGTTACAGATTCCATACCTGTGGAAATAGGAGGGCAGCGAAGAAGTGAAAGAGTCAGAACTCTAACAGAAAAGGGAAGAGAACTTCAAGAAATAAAGTTAAAGGGTGTACAACGACAGTACAGAATGATCTATGAGAAATGGAAGTATCATGCAAGACTAGGCAAGGAAATATTGTCGGATGATGCTTCCCAAGATGAGCTGAATGTGCTAATTGAGAACATAGAAAGCAGCTGTTCTGAGTTAAAGGCCATTTATGAAGAGCTACGTCGAGTGCAGACTCCTGAACAAGACCTGCGACGCAGGATTGATGCATGCATATCGCTTTCAGGATTCATTGTTAGAAGAGCACAAAGGCAACGTGAAGGACATGCGGCAGATGTAGAGAAAGAACCTTGGCCTGATGTTGGATCGATATTGGACTCAACAGGCTCCTTATCAAGACCACTGTCTCGGCAATCAAAATGCAGTTCAACCCATTCCAGCATTCACTCAGTCAAAAGAAACGAAGAAGTAAATGACATTGTAATACTACAAGATGACAGCGCTCAAAGAAATGAATGGAAGCTTGCCAGGGTAGTGGAAACTTACCCTAGTGCCGATGGCATTGTGCGAAAGCTGAAGCTACTAGTCAGTGACACTACATTTCTTAAAGGAAAGCCACACACTAGATCAGTTTACTTAGAAAGGCCTATCCACAAGGTAGTTACTTTAATTGAGGCCAATTAAGTCAGACACATGACACAGTTACACTCATGTACACCTGAAATTTGATTGTTGTTGATTTTACTTCAATATATTTGTTTAAAGGAAAATCCCACATTTCAAGTAAATGAGTGATTTTGGTGGGAGTGTAAGTCCTGTTATGCAGATGTTCTGTATATTTGTTTCATAATGAATTCTTTGTAATTAACTCCGTAATTTCTTGTATTAATTCATTTGAGGTTCAATTTAAAAATGTATTATGAGTTGTAATGTGATGTAAATTCATTTGGTGTACTTTAAAACATAAGGCGCGAGAATGCGTCACTTTAACGGAAATGACGTGCTTGTTAGTCACCCTGATGGACTGATGATGAGCGGACGCATCACAAGGCTCTGCTAAGTTAAATACGTTTAAGTTTAAAATCAGTGCTGTCGCAAGCCAAAAGGACAGTAAAGAAGATTTTCATAAACTCAAAGACCTCTTTTCATGACAAGCGGCCAATGAGGTATTTGTTTGTAAAATGTAACGAAAGTGTTCATAATAGCGCTAAGCGCCATTTTGTGTTTGATGTATTTGTACTGTTTTCACTTGTGTACAGTTCTCACGGCGTTGTGGCGTTAAGACGTCAAAGGCGCGAAAGACATAAAGAAGACAACCCTAAGAATAAAACGCCCGTTCTAAAGAACCAACCTGTGACTGTTGTCGTGAAGAGAGCTACAAGTGTGGAAAACATTTTTAACTAGATATTTTCTGTTTTATATATTTTACTTGCATTAAACCGTATGAGTCTCTATATAATATATTATATTATATATATGTGTGTGTGTGTGTGTAATTTTATATTACATAATTATATACATTTTTTGATGCACTATGATAGAGTTTTTTTGTTGCAGATAATTAATGGTGAAATATCCCACTTTTTCAAAGTCAGTGCTCTACTGGAATATTAGACTCTATACTAACAAGAATGAACAGCAACGAATCATTTTAAAAAATAACTCATGAGGTTGACTCAAAACAAAGCAATGAACGCTTGTTTCAGCAGGGTTTCTGCTGTACAGTGATTTAAGAAAAAATGCTTTTAGATGTAAGTTATGAGTGTGTGTGTGTGTGGCTTATTGTTTGCTCTCCCTGAAGAAGGCTTGTGCCGAAACGCGTTGGAGAGTTTTTAGATTTCTTGGATGTAGCCATTTGATAATAAAGGCTTTTTAATTCACAAGAGTGCCATGGTCATTCTGAAGTATTCTTTGATGGACTGTTATAAACCCTAGACCAGAGAGCACCTTGACCTTACAGCACCAGAACCCCGAGACGCACTCTCTACTATTGGACTTTGTGTGTGTGTGTATTTATTGACCTAAAGGAATAGCGAATAGAGACGTTAATGGCTGTATTTCTTGTATGTTGTTCCTCAGGACACAGCAGGGCAGGAGAGGTACCGCACTATTACCACAGCGTACTACAGAGGGGCCATGGGCTTCCTGCTAATGTACGACATCACTAACCAAGACTCCTTCTACGCTGTGCAAGACTGGTGAGTTTACTTTATTTATTTATAGTCCTAGAGTCAGAGGTCCTGCTATGACCACAGGTAGTGGGAGTGATTGAAAGGTCAAATGTTAATTTTTAAAGTTCCACACATTTCATAACGACCTCCAAGGGGGCGCTCATGAGCATGAAACTGACTGAATTTCTGTGTGTGTGTGTGTGTTTTCCAGGGCAACTCAGATTAAAACGTACTCGTGGGACAACGCTCAGGTGATTCTGGTGGGAAACAAATGTGATCTGGAGGACGACAGACTGGTGTCCAGAGAGGATGGAGAGAGACTGGCTAATGAGCTAGGCATGTTACAGGACAATAAAAACCAACATTCACACACACAAGCCTGTAAATGGAGGTTCCAAAATTAACTTTTTTGCAATCCCTGAAAAAAAAACTATTCTTATTGGCTATTAAATTTTTAGATTTTTTGTTTTAGATATGTAGTGTAGTATTATACTGTAGGTAGTGATCGACCAATATGGATTTTTTTTATGGCTGATATAAAATGTATATTTATGATATCACACTATTCAATTTAAAGATAGCAAATAACACATGCATGACCATTTCTGTAATTACATTTATAGTTATTTTACATAGTATTTAAAAAATGAAAATAAATCAATTAGAAAAATTATTTGATTTAAAAAAAAATTGGAAGATGGAGAATAGGTCCTTTATGTGTCTGTCAAAATAAAAGTCCCACATATCGGCCAAACAGAAAAAACTTACCAAAATGTCATTATTACAAGCAGAATACATTCACTTATAATTATTGGTCAGCTAATATTTGCTGTTTTTTAAATTATCCACATCAGCTGACTGTTAATTATATGTGAATAATGTATTTATTCTGATTGTAAAAATAATACGTTGGGGTTAGTAAATGATACAGTTTTATTTAAATACAATATTTGTCAAATTTCATACTTATTGTATGACTCTATATCTCTTCCACTTTTTCTCTCTTTCTCTGCCGTCTTTTTGCAGGCTTCCAGTTTTTCGAGGCCAGTGCGAAGGATAACATTAACGTCAAGCAGGTGTTTGAGCGGCTGGTCGATATCATCTGTGACCAAATGAACGAGAGCTTGGATGGAGACCCGAGCATGTTAACCAATCACAAAGGCCCGAGTCTGCAAGACACGCCCCCTGATGCACAGAGCAGCTGTGGATGTTAATGATCGTCTCTCAGCAAACACTCATCCTTGAAGGCAAACATTCACACACATGCACACACTCCCTCTCTCGCTCTAACACACGTACACCGGAAGAGAGACAGTAAGAATATGGCATAAGCCCCTTAAAATGAATCATTTGAGTCACCTAAACAGGCCCCTCAGGGATGGGTTTCCCTCAGTGTGATGTGTGGCTGTTAATACACTGAACTGTGACATCATGATGAGAACAGCCGGGAAAATACTGCATGAAACTGCAGAAATCAGAAAATCACATGCCAAAGTCTTAACTGAATGCTCAACGTTTTAGGAGAGTTTCAAACTACTGCATTGTCTGTTCTGTTTACAACATGCTCAGATAAAATGCATCTGGTCGTCATTGTGAAGTAGCTTTGAAATGTATACAGATTATTTTAATGGATGCAAGATCATGTTTTACTTCGTTATAGGCGATAAACATTTTAGGACTGCTCTGGAAATGTTCAGTCCATATGATTGTCAGTCTTCATATTTTTTGTTACTTGTTTCAAAGTAAGTCATATTATATTGGTCTTTGCCATTTGCTTTAAATGCAATAAATTTGCTTCCCTGTGGACACTAAAGGAGTATTTGTATAATGTATATATTTATAGAAATATATAAATTAATTTTAAAAAAAAACACATTTTACACACACACATATATATATATAATAGTTTATATATACAGTGCCTTGCGAAAGTATTCATACCCCTTTTTTTCACGTTTTATGTTGCTGCCTTATGTTAAACTGCTTTAAATTACTTTTTTTCCCACATCAATCTACACTCCATACACCATATTGACAAAGCAAAACAGAATTGTCACAACTTTGTAAATTTATTAAAAATAAAAAAACTCAAGCCTCTTGGATGGGGGCAGATGCACATTTTCAGGTTTCTCCAAAAATATTTGATTGGGTTCAAGCTCAGGCTCTGGCTGGGCCACTCAAGGACATTCGCAGAGTTATCTATAACACCGTGGCTACACCGGACGCGAGTGGCGCGGCGAGACGCGACAAATACAATAGAACCTATTATGCTGTCTACACTGGATGTGGCACGGCGCGACAAATTCCCGACAGTAAACTGCGGCTGCGTTCTATTTATGATGTACTGACACAAAAGTGGGGGAAGGAAGGGGAAGGAAGGGAGTAGTTTAAAGCAGTTTAACATAAGGCTGCAGCAACAAACCGTGAAAAAAAAACGAAGGGGTATGAATACTTTCGCAAGGCACTGTTTATACACACACACAAAATGTGTGAGGTCACAGATGTATCTATTGATGATCACTTTTTTTATCAGTTTATCTGCATTTGCAGTTGACTTGCCTGCTTTTGTTGTAGGACATATGCTTGTGGTCATTGTGCGTGGTACAGCATTTCCTTTTGCATGAACCTTATATACTTGTGAGGATGTGAGCATTAGCACCTCTAGAAGAACCTTGTGTAGGTGGGAAATGTACAGTATAAAAATAAGAGCGTGACCACATTCTATAAGGTGAATGTGGTGAGAACATTTAAGAGCTGCCAAGACATTTATGCCAGAATCACTTCTCCACTCAGGGATTGTTTGATATTGCTGCTGATCTGCCAGGCTGCATCACACTGATGTGAGTATGTCTTTCTGTCTGTACCAAAATCTGGATTCTGTAAGTTCCTCAAATGAGAGTTCCTTTGAAAAAATGTTACTTTTTTTTTTTTATTTTTTTTTTTTGAGTGAATTTGACAGGTGCAAACAATACTTTTAGACCGGGTTAATTAGTAAATTCTAGGTTTAAGACGTAAAAATATTAGACTAAAATGCATTCTACATCTAAAACTAGCAGCCACTAGCAGATCAGACTAAATATATAACAATGTTTCAATTACTGATAAGTGCTGATAAATGATCATCAGCTAGTATTTACAACTTGAGGTGGACAGTAACGAAGTACATTTACTTGAGTACTGTACTTAAGTACACTTTTTGAGTATCTGTACTTGAGTATTGTTTTTTCTGGAAACTTGCTACTTCAACTTCACTACATTTGAAAGACAAATTTTGTACGTTCTACTCCGCTACATTTATATCAAGGTCTCCAAGTAGAAAGTCGTTATGTAGCAGTTTTTCCAGTTTGTGCATTTTCAGATTCACTGAACCCTTTTTTTTCCTGCAAAAATCCGGCCTGCGATCTGCCAGGAGCTTCCAGTGTTGCCAAGTCTTACAGTATTTCTAAGTTTTTTATGCAAATCTGGCAACCTCGGGAAACTAATGCTGGGTACACACTAAACGGTTTTTTAAATCTTATAAGATCTTCAAAATGTGAGAGACCACAAACATGAGGACAAAAAAATCCTAGATTTAACCGTTTTGCTCCTATAGTGTGTGCTGTGCTGCATGTTCCCCCCACACATCAGGATTTCTGATCGTAAATATTCAACATGTTAAATATTTACGATTTGCGATCGGGTCGCCTCCGACATTCTTCCGAGCAGATTCAGTCACTCTTAACACACCTCACACCACAGGAAAATCTGATAAAATTATCTTTAGAACCATCAAGATAATCGGGATATTACCTAGGATTGTCGGAAGGGGAGAAATCGGCCCAAAATCAGCCCGATTATCTTGTGGTGTGTACCCAGCATAATGTAAACGTCTGCGCAACTGCACAGCTAAAAGTGCTCTAAAAAGGCAAATAAGATAATAAAAGATGAAAAAGGCACATATTTATAGTGTGGTGTGATCATCTGTGTGTTGTTCACCACATTGATTTTAAAGAGACAACTGTATGTGATGCCTTATGCTGGGAACCCCGAAAACACCACACACTATAGGAGCAAAACGGTTAAATCTAGGATTTTTTTCCCTCCTGTTTGTGGTCTCTCACATTTTGAAGATATTATACGATTTTAAAAATCTTTTAGTGTGTACCCAGCATTACATATGCTGTATGGTAAATGGTAAATAAAAATGACCTACACCTTGATCTACATCACAAAGAAAATGTATAGTTTTTATTCTGTGTGAACTCGCATGTGTATGTGTTAACTCATTAAAGATCTTTGGAAAATTAACCATGTTTTTACTATAGTAACTAGTTTAATGGTATTTGCGGTAAACCCTTACAAAAAATGACTGCAGTTTTTGTTACATGTAGAAAAATGCAGTTTTTGTATTACCAACAAACAACTGCAATAGAACCGCAGTATTACTGCAATACAACTGAAGTAGTACTACAATTATACTGCAATAACATACAACTGAAGTACAATTCAATACAACCGAAGTGCAATAATAAAATGCTGTACAGTAACACTGAAATGCAACCAGAATATTCAGAACAATTTTTTTTTTGCACACATCTGCAATATAATGAATTAAGGTACAAAACAACAGTGAATGTCTCAAACAGCAATGCAACAATTAATGATTTTACTTTTCATTAAACTTAAAATAACAGGCTGAGAGTTACACTAAATGTCCTTAATGCTTATTTACAAATCACGCAATCATGCACATTTCTTCCCTCATTATTCAGGCAGGTTTCATTTTTTGAAGAGCTTATCCTCATCGTTCCGCTTGGTTCTTATGACTGCCTTTATGTCAGATGTGGAAACACTATTTTGGATGTAGTCTGGACGAACAAACAAACAAAAACTATCAGAAATTCTCAAGTTTCAGTTACTCTTTTCACTACAGGCATATTTAATATGCTTCAAATAAATCTTGAATTGTGATGTCACCAAGTGTTTGTGAAAAGTATTCATACTACTCCCAGTTCATTTCTTATGGCATATTGTTGGTCAGCATTAGCAATGACTACGTTTACATGGACATCAGTAATCTAATTATTCACCTTATTCTAAATAAGACAATATTATGATTAAGGTGTTTACATGAGTTGTTTTTAGAATATTCCTTTCATGTTCCTGTTTAACATGTTATAGTACATAGTTCGAATTTCACGTATAAACATATAGTTTGTCTTCGTGATGATGCCATGTCCGATTTTATAAGAATAATTTATTCTATTTTTGTGTATGTCCAGAACTAGATATTGTCAGATATATTTTTAATAACTTTAGTGAAGTGAAGTGACGTGGCCAAGTATGGGGTGACCCATACTCGGAATTAGTGCTCTGCATTTATCCCATCCAATGTGCACACACACAGAAGTGAAC